>NW_016907918.1:289663-293123 GCF_001483705.2 Eufriesea mexicana | reverse complement strand
AGGTGTTCATTATCAGTTTATGATAATTGTTTGCACCAAATCGTGTCGCACACAGACGGGTTATGTTATAAAACAATAAAATAGATACAGGATGTTATTGGGCTGGCGACAATTACTTTTTTAAAAAAGATCTGGGCATCACAAATTTATGCTACGTGTTCTTCATCAATATTTTTTTATTGGTTGCACTAAGTAGTGCCGTTAAGTATATTAGCCGAGTTATATGAAGAGTTTTTATTTTGCTTTTCCTTTCCAATTTTATTAATTTCCTTTTAATCAAATGTGTCACATATATGTGACGACGGGGTCACCAAAGTAATTATCTATCTATAGTCCAGTGTCACTTATGTGTGTCGGCTTGTAAAATTGCTAATTTCACTTAGTTAGAACGTTATAGATACATCCCACAAAAATACATGACAATTGGTATCATATTTAAATAATAAGACGTCTGGGCTGTGGTGGCGGTTTTTCTCCCGAGGCTCTGGTAGCGAAAGGGTTAAACCTCCGAACGTGGCGTGTTCGCCCTACTTTCCCCGAAACCCCGAGCAATTTTTCTCCCGGACCTGAAATTGCATTCTTCCACCGAGCAAGTCCATCAGAGCTTCCTCCTCCGTGTCCTCCGCGTCCTCCGCCGTTCTCCAGCGTCCGCCATTAGCCAGACGCGAGCGCTGCGAGCAATTTCCAAACGCGTGGGCGCATCGGGGCCCGACACCCTGTCGAAAAGCGGCAACAAAAGGCGAAATTTAATTGGAATTTCAACGGGGTTCGGCAATTTCGAGGCGGCTCGCCGCGGCGGAAACGCAATTTCCCCAAAGTGATCCCCCTCGCGTCTTTATTATCACGGCGTGCCCTACATATCGTCCGATAATTGCCATGCAAATGAGACATTTGCATGCGGGCATAATACGCGCCGGCCGATTTGCATGCAGAAGGAAATCCATTCGTATGCACGGCGTAAAAACCCTGTGCCACCCGTGTGCACACCTTCCAAGCCTGCAGGAGCGTCCGCGTAATTATTAACTGTGAATCGACACCTCGTACCTGCTTTCCGTCTCGCCAAATCTAGTACGATGCTCGGTACACAGGTGTGTCTGTGTACGTGTGTATATGCGCGATTTCGATTCCTTAACCGCTTGCGCTGGCAAGAAATTCATAGACGCGTGTGCCAGAACGGTCCAGTGTTCCTGTGACAATTGCCTGATGACGTGTTTACCACGTCGTTGGCGATTCTGCGACAAAAGCATTACGACGTGCGTGGTACGTCTTCTCATCGCAAGTGATTAATCTCTGCTAGATTGGCTCGCTCAGGAGCGTCCTCGTAATTAATAACTACGAATCGACACCTCGTACCTGACTCTGTCTCGCCAGATCTACTATAATGGTCTATATGAGCCGTTCACTGCACAAATTGATCAACTCCATGAAACAAAAAGTGGAGAATTGCGATGAAATAATATATATTGTTTTTTAAAATTCCCTTTATAATTTAAATCGAAAAAAATATCGTGGAATGCATAAATACAAATGTAACTTTCGTCTAACGGTATATAAAATTTATAAGAAAAAATAGCCAAAAGGTAATCGTTAGTAATGTTACCATTTTTACGTTACTGGAAGAGTTAATCGATTTGGCAAGCGAGAAAAGTAATAAATTTAAATTTTACTAAATTTTACTTAAATTCTGATAAGACGGCGCTAAAAAATTCACCGTTATCATTCACGGCTTGCTAGTGCATTTGAGTTGCATTATTGCAACGATTTGCATTAGAGTACGGAGTTAATCAAAGCGACCTCTGAAATAAATTATTTATTATTCAGTGGCCAATAAATTTTTGTCGTTTAACGGTGTTAATCTTAATTATCAGGGAAGTTATTATAAATGTAAAAAGTTATGACTATACCGAGTGTTTTGACGCTTAAATTTAAGATTTTTCAAAAAGTGGAGTTAATCGATTTGTTCAGTGAACGGGTCATATACGTACGGTGTGCATGTAAATGCGTGTACGTACGCGCGATTTCGTTTCCTTAATCTCTGCCAGGTTGGCTCGCGGATCCGGGGTACGAGCTTCGGCCATCGCGGGTATTTCACGCGAAGAACGCGCGAAGTTTGAAATTCCAGCGAGAGAGATTTATTCATCTGAGGCGAAAAAATAGAGAACGGGAATTCCTGTCGATTATTCGCTATTTTCGTTCTGTTATTTCGCCTATAGTTCGTCGTGCATGTTATCGGACCCCAGATGGCGTTGCTTTCCGAACACGTTTCTCGCGGATTAATTTCTCTACTGGAGAATAGGTAGGCAAGTTATACGGATTTCCCGTGCTAATTTTTCCAGGGGTTATTTTATTTTTGGAGATGGGGATTTTCGTGGGATTTTGTGTTCTACGTGCAGCACAGTGGGATAATGATGGTGACGTGTCGAAGGTTGGAAAACTGCCTTACAGGTTTACCTTTAGACTTAGTCCCAGGTTAGTCATTCTGCGTAATCTCGTTGCGAACTCCGAAAAACGGGCTGACTCAAGTTTACCTACGGTATTAAAGTGGCAGCATCGCGTGGAAAATCTTTAGTCTCTTTGCGATCACCTATTAGATCGGATTGAAAGCATCGGTTTGTCAAGAAAACGTGTTGTTGAAAAGTACAGTGAAATTTTGCCAGAGTTCTGTGTTCCGTGGATTTTCGTTCCTCCGAGAAGTGCGCAGGTAAATACAGTGGATTTGATAATTTCAGTTAAGATAATTTCGGAGTTCACTATTATCTGCATTTAATCCGAATTTAAAGTCCTATTTCGTCATTGCTTTTATCCTTTGTGTACGAAATATAAAAATATAGGAAAAATTTCGCGTTAAGATAGATACGCTACTGGTTAGGAAAATATGAAAATTGAATACAATTTTTTGATAGAATTTCGGGTTAGATTTTTATCTATGAATGTACTCTTTTCAATTCTTGAAATGTCCGAAGCACGATGCAATAAGTCGTACCTTATTCGCGAATACTAATTTTGGTTAAGAGAGTTTGGTTAATACAATAATAAAAATATAATAAAATACGATACAATGTTCAATAATAAATAGGTAAATAAATAATATAATAAAAATAAAATAAATAAAAATATAATGAAATACAGTTCAATAATAAAATTACAATCCAATTTAATAGAATAATAAAGGAATAATAAAATATTCGCATAATTCCTTCTATACTTATACACATCCCATGGATTTTCTGAAAATCTATAATCATTAAAATTCTATTTATTTGCAAATACTAACGCAAATAATAAAATACAATACAATATTCGAAAATAAATAAATAAATAAAAACATAACGAAATACAATACAGTATTCATTACAATAATAAAATTACAATATAATTTAATATAATAATAAAGAAATAATAAAATATTGGCATAATTTCTCCGTAACTTATACGTATTCCATGGATTTTCCAAAAATCC
>NW_016907918.1:283533-289353 GCF_001483705.2 Eufriesea mexicana | reverse complement strand
AACGAAATATAAAATTGCAATATAATTTAATAGAATAATAAAGAAATAATAAAATATTCGCATAATTTCTCCCAAACTTATACATATTCCACGAATATTCCAAAAATCTATAATCCTTGAAATTCTATATATTTCATCATGTACCACCGAGGATGCGTTAAATAAGGATCAGAAATTAACCTGCAATAGAATTATAAATTTTATTTCGTATACTCAGACACTTGCTGAGAATAATTCTCCATATACATACCGTCACACATGACATCCCCGACAAGTCACGCAAGGGACTGGCAAAAAGAGCAGCTGAAATCTGTGAATCTGCAATCACCGATCTTCAATCTCGTTGCAATGGCGCAACGAATCCCTGTGGAAGCCGCGACAACCGGAAGATCAAGGAGCCTATAAACCGACTGTGCCTGGTTGCCGAGCCAAGAGAGGAACGCGGTGTATCGGAGCGCATGTTGCTCGGATCATAAGCGTCTAGGACTGCTAGGACTGCGTCAGCCTTGGCGCACTTCCGGTCTCTGGCCGAGCATCTGACTGCTGGCCGATTCTGCACGCGTGCAGCGGCTGTGCACCTGGCGCGGCGCAAACACGCACCGATAAAGCTCGTGCTTGCGAAACGGCAGCGCGAGGTGCTTGACACGCGAGCTATGCGAGTTCGATCGCCGATACCAGGGCACGTCCCTCCCCGACCGCTCTTTCATTTTTTCGTCCTCGCGATGCAGCGAGCTGGTATTCCAACGAGTCGCGCTTCGACCGAGGCTCCGATTTATTCCACGCCAGCAGTCCTCCATCATTTAGACACGCGTTTTCCTTTGGATTTATTCCGACCGAGAGATTGGATCGCGGGGCGACTTGGACCACGCCTTTAATTTATTGGATGAGAGGACGAGTTAGGTTTAGAGCGGTGCAAGAGGCTCTCGAGGACTCGATTTAGTCCGTGTCTTGGATTTATCTGAGCAAGGACTTTGAACAACTTAAAGATAGATCGTGTCTTTAATTTATCGGATGCAAGTGCCTTTGAAGGACTCGATTTAGTCTGTGTCTGGAATTTATCGGAGCAAGGACTTTGAACAACTTCAAGATAGATCGTATCTTTAATTTATCGCAGTCGAGGCACTCTGGAGCACTCCGATTTAAATCCACTTTTGGATTTATTCCATGGAGATTGGATAACTTAGACGTCGAATCAGGTTTTTAATTTATTAGATGCGAGGACCTTGGACGAGTTAGGTGTAGACCGGTATATAAGAGGCTTTGGAGGACTCGATTTAGTCCGTGTCTTGGATTTATCGGAACAACGGTACTTTGAGGAACTTGGAGCTAGATCGTGTCTTTAATTTGTAGGATGCAAGAGGATTTGGAGGACTTGATTTAGTCCAAGTCTTGGATTTATCGAAGATACAGGGCTTTGAACAACTTAGGGATAGATGGTGTCTTTGATTTATCGGACTTTGATTCAAATCTTATTTATTCGATCTCAGAGATTGGATCGTTCAGACTTGGACCATGCCTTTAATTGCTTGAGAGAACCTTGGACGAGTTTGGTTTAGATCGATGCAAGAAGTTCTGGAGGACTTGATGTAGCCTGTGTCTTGGATTTATCGGATCAACAGAACTTCGAACAACTTAGAGTTAACCGTGTCTTTGATTTATCGGATAGGACCCTGGTGGACTTGGACCTAAATCTTCCTTTGGATTTATTCGATTTTGGATAATTTGGACCTCGAATCTCATATTTAATTTATTACATGCGAAGACTTAGGATGAGTTAAGTTTAAATCCGTGCTTTGGTGTTATTAAATGCAAGTGACTCCGAATATGACGATTTAAACCATCTCCTGGATTTATCGGGATCAACAGGACTTTGAACTACTTAGAGAGTTGGACCCTGGTCTTTAATTTATGGGATGCAAGGGACTCTGGGGGACTTGTGGACTTACATTCAGACCGTAGTTTGGATTTATTGGATGAAAGGGACTCTATTCATTTACACGATTAATTAGTGGTACATAAAACCCACAATTTGCTCATTGAAATGTTGGAGAATGGACAACTTCTACTTAATTATCGAATGATTGAATCAGGTACATTGAACTCGAATTTCCAACTTAACACATTCCATGTAACTCTTACGATTATTATATAATTGGAGGTGTAGGGATCCCTCCCACAGTTGTAATCGGCTTGTCTTACGTACTTTTGAAAGGTCTGGAAGTTATCTATATAGGAAGCGGAGGTTTACCGAGCACTTGCGAGAAAGTCCTCGAACCTCCTTGACGTTGGGATCCATCTAGTGGCGAGAGTGAGAATGACAGTCTCTACACCAGTATATTCGCATCTAATATTCTACGGATCTTTTTCTCAATTTTCTCACATTCGGAGATTCATATACCATAATACCTTCGGGCACTGTATTATTTCCAAAATTTAAGCACAAAATTCGTCTCTTGCCTGTCAAATCTTGTCAAAAACAAGCTACTAAGCTCGCATACTTCAGCTAAAAACAATTACTTAACCCTTTGCACTCGGCGATATTTTCGTTACAGAAACATAGTAATTCGAAGACTTCCTGCCATAAAGTCGACGATATTTTCGAAACGGTAACTACGAAGTGCAGATTAATTGCGCAGATTATTCCACGCGTCGTTGGAGAATTTTAAATTTCAGATATTAATTAACAATGATCTCTAGAATTTGATTAAATGGTGACTGAGAGTCGTCTCTCGAGTGCAGAGGGTTAAAATTGATCTCCGAATCGTGAAATAAATTTCTATTTCGTGAATTAACCTTCGAATTATCGCTGTCTGATGTAACTCGAAGTTTGACGCCCACAGGACCGAATTATTATTCAACGAGACTCACACGGTCTCGGACAAAATGGAACCCGGGATTCTTTCTTTCGCAGTGGATGACAGAATTCCCCGGCGAGTGTTAATTATCGGAATTAACCGAATCACGCCTACCAAGTTTCCTAAACCGTGCGTCGTACGACTCATTTCCCATTGGCTGGTCGCTTTACATGGCAAGCAGCCGCGTTGTTCAATCAATCCGCGTAACCTTTGAGGGAGAACAATGGCGTGTTGAATGGCATCATACTCCACGACGTTCTTGTAGCCGGCGAATCAAAGTGAATCGCGTTCTGAAATAAGCAGCTCCGTTGACAATGCCTCGAACCCCGTGCAACGTTCCTCGCCTCTGTACCTCGTTGGCTTCCACTTACGCTTTTGGCATTCGAGTAGCACGACTCTATAAATATTTCCCTTCCATTCGATAATTCTCCCATAATTCCACGTCGATAAATCACCGCTTTCATTCCGCGTTTCCCATTCTATTTGCCATTTGCCTACCATTTCACAGCGATTGGTCACCGATAATCGTATACTCCTCTGTAGGAAACAGTCCATTCCATCGTCGAATCTTGGATACCCACATCTTCGAATTTCACCAACGAGATAATTCCTAGAATTAGGAAAATTCTTAGCTCGTAATTCAAAAATCGGTATATCCTGACGAGAGGCACAGAAAAATCGCAGTTTTGCTCGAACAGAGTCGATTGGCTTTCCAATTCTCCGAGGGTCAATGCGATAACTCTCGAAAGTCTGGTGTGCACGCGGAAGCCATTTTCCTAATGCAGTGGGCGCGCCTGAGCCGCGTTCGAGGCGGCAAATTCGAAGAAGCATTGCTAATTAACGGGGAACCTATTAAAATACGTGTTAGTATAATTGTGGGTTCGATTTATCGAGGCAGGTAATCGAATTGACAATAGAGTCGTTAATTTTGACAGAGAAATTTCGTGCTCTGTGGAGTGTTCCAAGTTGGGTGATCGTTATCACCTTTGGTATACAACGAGCGTTCTGCTCGGAGTAACTATAGTCGTTGGCACTAATGAAAGGGTTAATAATTATGGATTCTTCGAGCGATATGACCGGGGTTGTGAATTATCGTATTTAACAACTGCGATCGGTATCGAAATGGTACTGTACCGTGCGAGAAAGATGGGAAAAATTTTCTGGGGTCGTTATCGTTGAACTTTACTCGAATATCGGGAAAGATAGGAAAGAACCCGTTGCGAATTGGCATCCGGCGAGATTTATTGGCGTTCGATCGTTTTATCTTTGCGAGATATCTCGAATTGCCATTAAGATACCGTGACATCTATATTAAGGAGCCGGAACATTTATACCCGTGCACTTGATCGACTTTACGACCCCGCTCTTTGTCGTTCGAATCAATTATGCATCGAGTTAATGGGCTGTTATAAAACAAATATTTATCGCTGGTGTCTAGTACCGGGGATAAGAGAGAGTATCGGGGAAGATCGTTTCTTTGAGATTTCTTATCCGACAATGGGATAATGGCCAGGTTTGTAAACGTTGGTCGTTTGTAGGCAACACGGCGCGAGAGGCAGTATAAGCAGTTGTAAAAGTCCGACGACGTATGCAAATGCGGACGCAAACCCGATTGTCTCCACCTACGACGACGGAGCCTTCTGGTACCGTTGGCCGTCTTCGGCGTTTCCTAGAAGCAGCCTGGTAAATTGCTCCGCCCTCCTTTCGATTAACGTGCAACTCGATTTATACGCCGCTTAACCGAGCTTCCTATTCGGGATTCTAGCACGCCTGTAAAGACCTATAATTTATGCCCGGTGTGTACCTATTTCGCCAGTTCGACGCGTCGTTAGCGAGTTTCCGATCGATTAATGCGGATCCACTTGGTTACGAAGTTAGAAAACTGGGCGAAGGACATGCGCGATCGAGGAACTACTAAATACGACCGGGATTCGGTGGGTAATTATTCAGTGACGATTTGATGACGATCGAATGACGATCGGGTGCGAATCGGATGCGACGATCGGTTAATAACGAGAGAATTGGTACCCAGGGTAGAAAATTGGGAGAAGGATAAATGGAATGCAGAAATTTCTAAATATGGCGACGGTCGATGGAGTAATTTATCGAGTAACGATCGAACAACGATCGAGTGACGATCGATTGACGATCGAGTGCGAATCAGTTGCGATGATCGGTTAATAACGAGAGAATTGGTACCCAGGGTAGAAAATTGGGAGAAGGATAAATGGAATGCAGAAATTTCTAAATATGGCGACGGTCGATAGAGTAATTTATCGAGAAACGATCGAACAACGATCGAATGACAATTAAGGGACGATCGAGTGCGAATCGGATGCGACGAACGGTTAATAATAATAGAATTGGTACCGAAGATAGAAAATTTGGAGAAGAATAAATGGAATGCAGAAATTTCTAAATATGGCGACGGTCGATGGAGTAATTTATCGAGTAACGATCGAACAATGATCGAGTAACAATTGAGGGACGATCGAGTGCGAATTGGATGCCACGATCGGTTAATAATGGTAGAATTGGTACCGAAGATAGAAAATTTGGAGAAAAATAAATGGAATGTAGGAATTTCTAAATATGGCGACGGTCGATAGAGTAATTTATCGAGTAACGATCGAATGACAATTAAGGGACGATCGAGTGCGAATCGGATGCGACGAACGGTTAATAATAATAGAATTGGTACCGAAGATAGAAAATTTGGAGAAGAATAAATGGAATGCAGAAATTTCTAAATATGGCGACGGTCGATAGAGTAATTCATCGAGTAACGATCGAACAATGATCGAGTAACAATTGAGGGACGATCGAGTGCGAATTGGATGTCACGATCGGTTAATAATGGTAGAATTGGTACCGAAGATAGAAAATTTGGAGAAGAATAAATGGAATGTAGAAATTTCTAAATATGGCGACGGTCGATAGAGTAATTTATCGAGTAACGATCGAA
>NW_016907918.1:271442-282056 GCF_001483705.2 Eufriesea mexicana | reverse complement strand
TAAGCTTAATCCGCTAGAACGGCGTTGGGGCACATCGAACCTCCGGAATTGCAGTCGCGGTATAAAATATAAAATAAACCGTTAGGTCTGACAAAAGTGTAAGCCTTAGAATAAAATTATGATATAAACTCGCTCTCCGGGACGGAACATATACCGTGTCAACCGCGATGGCGCCGTTTGCAACTTTCTGATAAGATTTTTCCAATAACCCTTGACTCTCAGACGCCTAACGATCGAGCAAAGATCGATGATAAATAATCCAGTAATAATTATTCGCGTTTATTTTATCAATTTCTTAAATTCGCGAAATTATATCCAAGTGATCGATGTCGGACGATCGCATTCTCCGTGAATTCTTGAATGACAATAACGCGTTTTATCCGGAAGGCAGGGGGGTCACGGCAACTTCACAGTGCAGCATTGTTAGAAACCACGGTGAATCGTGCTATCGTGTTTACTATAACATAAACTAACGAGGGTCAAAGGTGGCTGGTAAATGGGTCACGGTATCGTTGCAACGAAGTGCAACGCGTGTCACAATCCTGCGTCTCTCTGGGGCATCAGAGGAGTCTTGGCTCTCCAATCTGTCGTTTCACTCCTGGCCCAAGTTCTTCCCACGATTTACGTCTTCAACTTTTTACATCAACTGTAGTAGGTAATCGAACTTCGAGTTTCCTAATAATTTTCAAAGTACGAAACGAGATTTAGGCCTATTAACACGTTGACTGTCACACTGGTCACCTGTGACCATATTTATTAGAATAAATTTAATATTTTTTCCTCAACATTTTCTAGGTTTAATAGGAATCCCACTTCTTATCATTGTTGAAATTTATTATCTTTAATTGGTTCAATTATTTCATTAAATAGGATAATTTTTTTATTATTTTCAATTTTAGAAAGCTTAATATCTAAATGGTTATTATGTAAGTTTTTTCAATCACCATTAGAATAATTAATAAATTATTATAATTAATAAATATAGATTTAATTGGAATCCCACTTCTTATCATTGTTGAAATTTATTGTCTTTAATTGGTTCAATTATTTCATTAAATAGAATAATTTTTTTATTATTTTCAATTTTAGAAAGCTTAATATCTAAATGGTTATTATTTAATTTTTTTCAATCACCATTAGAATAATTAATAAATATAGATTTAATAGGAATCCCACTTCTTATCATTGTTGAAATTTATTATTTTTAATTGGTCTAATTATTTCATTAAATAGAATAATTTTATTATTTTTAATTTTATAAAGTTTAGTATCTAAACGGTTATTATTATTTAAATTTTTTCAATCATCGTTATAATGATTAATAAATTATCCTCCTTTAAATCATTCATTTAATGAACGACCTGATCACATTATTTCTTCGACGAGTCCATGATGGTCACCAGTCCCTCAAACATTTCAAATCGTAAATTTTATTTTAATTATAGAATAATAAAAATATATTTGTGGCCTCCTATGCAATATTCAAATATATCGCATACCCGTGACGCAGCAATTTCCATTGCAAGATGACAATCACATCTATCTTCTCTCTGTACAAACAAACAACATAATCCTGGATACATGGACTCACGATCCAACATTTGATATTTGAACCAGAGCCAAAAGCACCAATTCATCTATTAACACTTTTTCAAATTTCGCGCCAAAACTAATCGATGACCAGTCAGCTTCTTATATCCAAAATAAACTAGTATTTCTCATTCCTCAGGGTTGATAAATTTCGTTGCCATGTTTGAATATTCTCTGACCAAAAACCTGTCAAAAAATAACCCGCGATCCACGGCTGGATCTTCCGTTGGTGACGCAGTAGAGCCTAAAAATATAAGATTTACCAAGATCAGTGACTCACGACCCACACACGATCATACAGCTCTGCTCTCTTCGTCGTCCACTCTCTCCAATCAAATTTCACGGCACACCGACGAAGTTGCAGGAATTCGCTATACCAATTGCATTCGAGAGAGGGGGATATGGAAAAAGCCGTTTTCGCGAGGATCGAAGCAACCGATCGATAAATCGCAGCTAAACGCAGCTTTCCGCGTCGCGGAATTTGTGGGATGAAAGGGATCGCGGCGATCCTGGCTGTTGTATTTCCCCATGAAAGCGTCGAGCAGCGTCGACTTAACTGTGAGGTCCTCATTGTCCGGCTGCGCCAATTAATGGCACGGTCCTCGACGAGGCGAGCAATAAGAGGAAATAAAAATGCAATGAAAGCCTTTATTGGCTCTATCATTGGCCGGCTACTGGATGCATTCGCTCCCGCTCGCGAAAACGTTCCATTGTTCCTTTCGTAAATACCCATGGAGCTGACGACGAAACTGGACCAATGGGAAAGAGAGAAACCCGACGACTTACGAGCTGAGAACACGGCCCTGCGAAATCGGTGAATCGCTCTCTCTGTTAATTTCCATCGATCCCTGCGACGACTGACGCGTGAAATGGCTGCCGGCCCAGCGGGTGTCTGTATTCCTTGGTCCTCAGTTCGCCATTTATTTTCTGCCAATATCGTTTAAACTTGCAATCTAATTTAATACCAAAGTGGTGGCTAATACTGAAATTTCTAATTTTTAGCCATGAATAATTGATTAGTTAGGTGTCAATTCCTTGGTCTCCAAGTCGCTGTCTATTTTCTGCCAATATCGTTTAAAATTGCTATCTATTTTCTGCCAATACCGTTTAAAATCGCCATTTATTTTCTGCCAACGCCGTTTAAACCTGCAATCTAATGTAATAGTAATAGTAGCAAAGTAGTGGCTAATACTGAAAATTCTAATTTGTAGCCTTGAATAATTAATTAACTAGGTGTCTATTCCTTGGTCCTCAATTCGCCATTTATTTTCTGCCAATATCGTTTAAACTTGCAATCTAATTTAATACCAAAGTGGTGGCTAATACTGAAATTTCTAATTTTCAGCCTTGAATAATTGATTAGTTAGGTGTCTATTCCTTGGTCTCCAAATCGCTGTCTATTTTCTGTCAATACCGTTTAAAATCGCCATTTATTTTCTGCCAACGCCATTTAAACCTGCAATCTAATGTAATAGTAATAGTAGCAAAGTAGTGGCTAATACTGAAAATTCTAATTCGTAGCCTTGAATAATTAATTAACTAGGTGTCTATTCCTTGGTCCTCAATTCGCCATTTATTTTCTGCCAATATCGTTTAAGCTTGCAATCTAATTTAACACCAAAGTGGTGGCTAATACTGAAATTTCTAATTTTTAACCATGAATAATTGATTACTTAGGTGTCTATTCCTTGGTCTCCAAATCGTTATCCATTTTCTGCCAATACCGTTTAAAATCGCTATTTGTTTTCTGCCTATACTGCTTAAAATGCTATCTATTTTCTACCAATACCGTTTAAATCTAATTTAGTACCCAATATAATTTAATACCTAATTAACACGTTCCCTGCCAAGCCATTTTTGTCCAACATGATCTCCAATCCACTTGTTGTTTTGGCTAAAAATTGCTGTTTTGATTTGACAGAATTAAATTTCTCACAAAACATATTTTCAGCGCAAGAAATAAATATGTCTGCGTGTATCACTTGTGTACTAATACTAAAATAATATTAAAATTATGTATTAACACTAAAAATTCTAATTTACTCTTAAATAATTAATTATTCTACATACGATTCATACTTAACGTAATCCACGTCAGAAACAAATAAGATCTCATATAATTCCTTCACAAGATATCATAGAATAAAATAACTCTAATTCCACTATAATTCCATTATCAATTATGCGAAATAACATATAATAAATAAAAAAGAATAACCAAGATCTCGATATAAAATAAAATTCTCTTACCCAAAGTTTAGTACTCGAAAGAATCTTGACAGCGATTGGCATGAAAATTCGCCGTGTACGCGTGCAGTTACGATTAATTAATTAATTAACGAAGCTAGCGATAGAACACAGCGTAATTATATTTGGGTACGCTTCGTTGCACTAATTATCTCGAAATACACGTCACTTCTGAGAACATTGCAAAGTATACAAGGCCACTTAACATAGAAAGCGCGTGACGTTGTTTATGACGAAAATCGCACTCTCCGGTGGAAGTCTACACGAGGACGCCATTTTGGTGATCACCCTGTCGGCATACTAACGGTAGCCTATAGCCAGGCGCTTCTGCGAGGTGATCCGCGAATTTACGACTGATTGTTTCCGATAAGGCTCGTTGCGTGATGTACACGAATTTGTCTCACCCGTGATCTAACGACGCGTGACGGTATTTAATGAGCAATCAAACATGGAACGCGCTGTCACAGCGATCGTACGTGAGCCTGTGCATCATAGCAGACCTCTGTTATCATTCCTATTTTTACACTTCCATAGTTTCACCGTTCATTGAACGTGGTATTCCTGCTGGGTCTCTCTGGTTGCTTTATCAGTTTCCAGCCTAGCCTTCTAGGTGTTCCCTCGCAGAAGCGAATCGATGAGATAAAAACGATGAGCGTTGACTAGGGATTTGTCAGAGATCGGCTGGATTTGTTTGACAAAGGAAGTGATTGAAGAAGTCACTCGGGTTTATTTCTATTCATCGTCTTAGGCCATCGCTGATTCACACGATTAAAGTACACATAGGAGAGCGATGTTTAATTTTACTCGGTTAAAAACCACCGCGAACAAATAACGCGATAGAGCACTCTGTTTGTAGTACTTGCAGAAGCTTCTAAAATTAAAATTTCCACGTTCTCGTCGGATAACATTAGCTCGGTTACTCCGTTCGCATTCGGTACTGGAAGATTTCCGAATCTCCGACAGAAATAGTCTATTCCATTTTTAATGTTTCTAAAAATTTTCTGGAGTCTACTTTTGGATATTCCATACCTGAAAATTCTTCGAAATAAACCTCTAATGAGAATATTTTTGGAAAGATTCTCGAATCTCCGACGGAAATAGTCTATTCCATTTTTAATGTTTCTAAAAATTTTCTGGAGTCTACTTTTAGATATTCCATACCTGAAAATTCTTCGAAATAAACCTGTAATGAGAATATCTTTGGAAAGATTCTCGAATCTCCGACAGAAATAGTCTATTCCATTTTTAATATTTCTAAAAATTTTGTGGAGTCTGCATTTGGATATTGCATACCTCAAACTTCTTCGAAGTAAAGCTATCATGGGAATACCTTTCGGGTGATTCTGTAATTCCTGACAGAAATAGTCTATTCTATTTCTAATATTTTCAAAAACTTCCTGGAGTTCACGCTTGGATATTCCATACCACAGAAATCTTCGAAATTCTAACCTAACCTAACCTTTCGGAAGATTCTGGAATCTCCGATAAAATGCTCTACTCTACTTCAAATATTTCCAAAAATTTATTTTGGATATTCCATATCTCAAAATTCCTCGAAACAAACTTGCGACAGGAACGCCTTTCGGAAGATTTTGGAATCCCTGATAGAAATACTCTACTCCACTTCTAGTATTTCCAAAACTTTCCAAAAATTTCCTGGAGTCCATATTTGAATATTCCATACGTCAAAATTCTTCGGAACGAACTTGTGATGGGAACGCCTTTCGGAAAATTCTGGAATCCCCAACAGAAATACTGTATTCCATTTTTAATATTTCCAAAAATTTCCTGGAGTCCACGATTGGATATTCTATATCTCAGAATTCCTCGAAACAAACTACTCCACTTCTAACATTTCCAAAACTTTCCAAAAATTTCCTGGAGTCCATATTTGAATATTCCATACGTCAAAATTCTTCGGAACGAACTTGTGATGGGAACGCCTTTCGGAAAATTCTGGAATCCCCAACAGAAATACTGTATTCCATTTTTAATATTTCCAAAAATTTCCTGGAATCCACGATTGGATATTCTATATCTCAGAATTCCTCGAAACAAACTACTCCACTTCTAACATTTCCAAAACTTTCCAAAAATTTCCTGAAGTCCATATTTAAATATTCCATACTCCATAATTCTTCGAAACAAACCTCTGACGAGAATACTTTTCATCCCACGTAATATTTGCAAATATTTCCCATATTTTTATTGAATATTGCTCGCCAAAAAATTCTGAAATTCCTACGAAAAATTGCAACGACAAAGAGAAAGCCTAGTGATGAATATCAGTTGCGACATGATTTCATGGTCTAATTACAGGCACTTCAGCATGATATGATAGCAACGACCGAGGAGAACTCCCCCGCAAGATGAAGAATCCTTACGTCCTCGCGTGCTTCCTGCTGCTGCCCGCGGTGCTGGGCCTGACCCTGCAGGAGGACGACCTGGTGTTCGATGACGTCGGCGAAGAGAGCACCAGCACCGCAGCGACGGTGATCAGTCGTCGCTACGACGAACAGAGGAGCAGCTGGCACGAGCAGAAGCATCCCTATGACACGAAGAAGCACCAATTCGATAGGCTGCACAATGTTCCCCACGTCGTCGTGCCCGTTGGCCACGTGCTCAAACTCAGGGTCCACAGGGAGGCGTTCAGCGGACCAGAAGACTACTACGAGGTGAGAAACTCCTGACCTTTCTTCTCTCTCGATTACCGGCTTCCTTTCTTCGATCTCTCCGCCATTGGATCGTGGCCAACGATCGCGTGCCGAATCCGCGCTCTCGGATTTATTTCCACGATGTGTATCTCCTTGGGCCTTGGCTCGAATTATTCCTCCGCGATGATTTTGGTCCCAAGGAGAGTTTCATTTTCGCCTGGGTTACGTGGGTTAGTCTTGTGGGATAGAAATGGACACCAATATCTTCTATATTTTTCAACACGTTGAATGCCACGCCAGTTCTACAGGGATTGCCCGTGGCACCACGATGAAGTTTCTACTATGGGATACGTATAATGTTGAAATATTATCTGCAATAGATAAGCTACAATGTACAACTACGTTTGACATGTTAATTGCGACGAGGTCACCATTGAATTAACGATGGTAATAATACAAATTTCTAAATATTGACGTTTGTTTATTGGCCCCCGTGGCTCCACTGCCAAGTTGAGTGCCGGTCACCGATGACCCCTATAGCATTCAACGTGTTAAGCCTTTGCACTCGAGAGGTGGCTCTTAGTCACCATTTAATCGGATTCTAAAGATCGACGTTAATTAATATATCAGATTTAAAATTACCCAACGTCTTAAATTGTATACGATTTCTTATTTACGGTTTTAAAAATATCGTCAACCTTATGGCAGAAAGTCTAGAAAGTCTCCAATTTACTATTTTCCTGTAACGGAAAAATCGCTGATTGCAAAGGGTTAAAATAATGCAACAGTGTGCGAGGTATCGAAATTAGATAATTCTACGTGTTATTATACGATTTTTTATTTACTGCTTAGAAAATATCATCAGTCTTATAGCAGAAAATTCTTCAACTCGTACCCTTCTTTGGCCAAAAAATCGTCGAGCGCAAAGGGTTAAATGGAACATGCTTTTTCGCGAATGAATCGAGGAACATTCGGAAATATCCCGGAACGAAGTAGAATTTGATGACGTCGATGACCAGGTTAGGAATCCTCGCGAGAAAAGGTTTGGAAAACAGCGCTGAAAGCTTGCTCGAGCGTCAATCTCTTGCTCGTTTTATTCTTCCTCTTTTATTCTTATCGAGGTTTCGTTTATCGTGACCCATTTTACACGAGGAGTGCATTATTAAACGGGGATATCAAACAGTGACATCATCCTCGCTGTGGCGCAACAGATGTGGGTGGTAATGCCTGTGTTTCGTCAGTTGGTGGCGGCCAGCATTGTTTTCGCAAATCAGAGGCACACGTGGGCAGCAGGCTGTGTTCCGAGAAACGCAGGTTGAAGTTATAGATCCCTGTCATGAGCATGATTTAGGAGAAACGTTTCTGTTACCTATCCGCGGATAGGCACGAAGAGATATTCGCCAAAGGACGAGAAGGAAACGACTGTGCATATTCCTTTGCGCTATCGAGCAAATGGACATAACAAATAATAATAGTCTATTATAATTGAGGTTAATAACAGGTTAGGTTAATAATAACCTAACTAACGTCAATTCGTCGATCGAGAAGGGGCGAGAGAATCCCTGGTTACGTTTCCCAACCCTGGCACACTGCCAAATTTCGTACCCTGATCCTGACGTTACGTGTCTGTCGTTTGCTTCCCTTTGTCAGCCATGCCTCGACATCCACGGGGATCTATATTTCCTGTTCGATTCGATGGTGACGCGACTGGAAATTCGGATGGTAGATTTCGAGGTGTAGCAAGCTACATGATTAGAGTAGAGCATCGTCTAGCGAAACGGATTCACCTACTAATAAGTGTCAAACCTAGGCTACACTATGATTCCTGTAACCTCCACTTGGGTTTCGAATCTTCGATCCAATTTCTGACATGGACATAGACACTTAGTCGCCATGACTTGTCAGTTTTTGTAGAAATATTCCTGGTGACTGTCATTAGACTATCTTCGTGATTTTTAGTGCATCCTTTTCGGTTCTCTCGGCTTCCCTAGAGACGTTCAGCTCGTGGTCATTTGCAACAATTTGTCAGTGCTCCAGTATGACCACTGTGACCTAAACTGGACTTCCGAATCTTCGATCCAATGTCTGACATGGACACTTTGCATTAAGTTTGGCCAATTAATCACCATGACTTGTTAGTTTTTCCAGAAATACCTCTGGTGACTGTCATTAGACTATCGTCGAGGTTTTTAGTGCATCCCTTCCAGTTCCCTCGGTTTCCGTAGAGAGACGTCCAGTTTGTGGTCGTTGACACCAACTTGGGTTTCCGAATCTTCAATGCAATGTCTGTCATAGATATTCTGCATCCATTGTTATAAATTAGTGACCACGACTTGTCAGTTTCTGGAAAATTACCTCTGGTGACTGTCATTAGACTATCTTCAAGGTTTTTAGTGCATCCCTTCCAGTTCCCTCGGCTTCCGTAGAGAGACGTCCAGTTTGTGGTCGTTGACACCAACTTGGGTTTCCGAATCTTCGATTCAATGTCTGTCATGGATACTTTACATCCACTGGGATCAATTAGTCGCCATGATTTGTCAGTTTCTGGAAAATTATCCCTGGTGACTGTCATTAGACTATCGTCGAGGTTTTCAGTGCATCCCTCCCGGTTCTCTCGGCTTTCTTAGAGACGTCCAGTCAGTCTGTGGTCGTTGACACCAACTTGGGTTTCTGAATCTTTGATCCAATGTCTGTCATAAATATTCTGCATCCACTGTTATAAATTAGTGACCATGACTTGTCAGTTTCTAGAAAATTACCTCTGGTGACTGTCATTAAACTATCGTCGAGGTTTTTAGCGCATCCCATCCGATTCCCTGGGCATCCATAGAGACGTCCAGTCTGTGGTCGTTCACCAGCTCCTCCCATATCTTTCCAGTCGACTAGCCCGGCTACTGCGATCATTTCCGGGTTCCTTTCCATTTACAACTTCTTCTCGTACAGCCCCTGCCAGCCTGGACCAGTTGTAGGAAATAATCTATCACCCCAGCGGTGCTTCCCTCAGGTAATACCTTCCCGGGATACACTCCGTGATGAAATTGGAACTCGGAGAAACTCGTGCGCTTGGCCAAGTGTTCTCACCACATGGGAGATCCTAAAAGGAACTCCGGCCAACGAGAAAATCCAATCTTCCGTGGAAGGAACAATCCCGGCTCTAAAAAATGACGCAGGGGTACGTAAAACAGAGAGGTTCCGGCAATCGTGAAACGATGAAGGGTAACCAACGAGGGGGATAAAAGGCGAAGCGAAAATGGAGAAACAGGAGTAACGAACCGAGCCAGAAGGAGGAGGTCTTGAGAGGCGAAGTTTCCACAAGTGGAAATATGCTGGACATCTTCCAAGACGTCCTCGGAGGAGGACGAACTTCAAATTCTTAGGACATGCTAGGATTCCAAGAGGATTTCACATGCCAGCAACCTGATAAATGCTAGCTTTCGGCTAGGCTGAATTGAATTACCAAGTTGCCGATGCGAAGATGCCCCACGATATACGCGAGCTACACGCGATAGCGTGGTAGCCATGATATAGACATGTCCTATATTATTAACCCTGGAATATCGGGCCGGGATCGTTCTTTATTAAACCAAGTCCTTAAAGAGCTTCGTGTTTCTTTTATCGTTCTATTACCGTATTTTTCTCGTCATAATATATCCAATGGACTCGTGACTCCGGCTGCTTCAAATATTTATTCAGGACGCAACCCTAGTTACTGTCATCATCGTTCTACTTTAGGTGACTCATATAAACCACTGTAATCATTTTCTGTCGCAGATATTCGCAATGTCAATTATGGAGAGCATCATACAGAGTCTTCTAAAGGCTCCTAATATTTTTGCTAAAATTATTTTACCCAATTTAAAATTTAATCCAGCTATTGGCCATGTCATGTCTATAGCTATTACAGGATTAACGACGAAGTATTTACATGGAAAAGTCACGGAATATTTTTAACGCATACTTCTGCAAATGGGGGTGTTCCAAGGCACCCTATTTCGACGTGTCAAAGTTGAAAACCTGGCGTAAATAAAATTCTCGGTTCGCAATTGACAGCATTTAGGACCAGAGGGGGTCTCGGTTCACCACTGGTCACCCTATAAACACCCTCGCGGTATTTTTACCATCG
>NW_016907918.1:250754-264547 GCF_001483705.2 Eufriesea mexicana | reverse complement strand
CTGGCTCGAGCCTGCACGCGGGCCCCTTATATAGCGGCGGCCGGCCGAAGATCGGCGAAAATTTCCGAACTTCACCGATTCCATTAATTCTTATTTTTCCGCTATAATAACCAATAATTTAATAATTTTTTTAATGTTATGAAAAATTGACGTTGTAAACAATTTGTTAATAATAAACTAATTTGTTATTAACAATTATTGTGATTATTTATAAACTTTTTACAAATTGTGGATACATTTTGACATAATTACGCTATAAATTCAAGTAATAGCCAATAATTTATTAATTTTTTCACTTTTATTATAAATATACGTTGTGAACATTTTGTTATTAACAATATTAATTTGTTATTAACAATAGATTTAATAATTTATAAACTTTTTCCAAATTTTGTGTACATTTTAACATAAGTACGTTCGAATAAATTCAAGTAATAATCCATAATTTATTAATTTTTTTTACTTTTATTATAAATTTACGTTGTGAACAATTTGTAGTTAACAATATTAATTTGTTATGCATAATGAATTTAATAATTCATACATGTTTTATAAACTAAAACTGCTTTCTTACTTTCATAGTATACACCTCTCACCTAACTTTTAAGACAACAATAAATCTGCAAACGTTCTTACTTTTTACGTAGTACTTCATTTTATACAAAAATCGTGCCTTTTTAGTAAAATTCAGATTGGGTGACAGAGCAATCTCAATTACAGGTTCGTGTCTAGAAAATTAATCACTGGAAAAATCATCTATCGAATATCACAGATTCTAGAAAAAATAAAAATTTATTCGACAATGCAATCAATCATCCTAAACCAACGTCACTCAAACCTATTTAATTTTATTTTAACTTTATTAACTCTAAACTTGGAAAATTACCATTCACCAAATCAATCAAATCTATATTATATTTCCCTTCTCCAAAGAAAACCAACAATTACCTACTACCCACCATGATTACTCAACTCTCTGGACTCTAGACCAAGTCTAAAAACCCAAAACCTCGAATCCCGAAGTCTCTAAGCACCTTAGAAATTAACAGAATTAATACCTCATTAAAGACCCCAGGAAGAGGATAATTATCGATCCATTTGTGTCCGAAATCTCGAAGCGTGTAAGCGAAATCGACACTTCAGTCACTGACCCCGTACCTAGCTCAGCTAAACCTATTTAATCTTCTTTTACCAGAGTGACATGAATTGCCCGTGTACCCAGCGTGAAATTGCCTATCTCTGTTAGCTGTAACCGAAAATATAATTCACACGTGGTCTCTAAATGTTGGAAACACAGTTGTTCGACCCAAACGGGAACCGGCTGTTGCGATGGCTGTACTGGGACGACGCGGCGTCGACCTTGATGGGCGTCCCGACGAAGAAGGACGTTGGCACCCATCGTCTGAGCGTGAAGGTGATGGGCAAGCACGACGACACCGCGAAGGACCTGTTCGTGGTGCAAGTGGTCCCCGAGAAGCACGAGGAACTGAAGCACAGGGATGGAAAGGTGAGTCCCCTATGTCTGGCCAGAAGTTGCCGAGGATCGTTGCCAGGCTTATCGTTAACGACCGAGCCACTCCATTGGCAACGGTTCAACTAGCTCCTGAACGAACAACAGGTACCACTGGCCTGCCACTGCGAGAATTAATCGTGGGAATTCGCAACCTGTTGGCGAACTTCGTACTTTTCGCTTTCACGGCGCGAATTATTTTTAGCACTTCGGACAATCGTCCTTTTTATTCCACGGATCTCTCCGGTGGTCGATAATCGTGCTAATGAAGAGAAAGGAAAAACAGGTGTGGCATAAAATACGAAGCACCGAAAGTTTATTCGATTAACAACTCTGTGGACACCGAAGCGGTTGAAATCGCTGGCTTCGGATATTTTATTTTTCAAATTACCGAAAATATCGTGGTGATTACCTTTCGACGAAGGTGACGTCATCTTTCGTCGAGATGAGATCGTTATTGTATAATATATGGAAGCTTACCTATGACTTTAACTAAAAAATCAAATTCTGTGAACGCAAAATCGACCTAATTTAAAATTACCTAAAATATCGTGGCATCGTCTTTTATCTATCGGTTCGAAAACGAATTTTTTGGATGGAAGATCAACTTAATTTGAAATTACCAAAAATATCGTGGTATCATCTGTCATCGAGGTATAATCGTAATTATACATAGAGCGTTAATGATCCTTCGACTATAGATTAAAAAGCGAGTTTTTTGAACGAAAAATCGACCTAATTTAAAATTACCAAAAATATCGTGGTATCGTCTTTCATGGAGACAGAATTGTAATTATACATAGAGCATTAAAAGTCTTCGACTATAGACTAAAAAGCGAATTTTTAAACGAAAAATTGACCTAATTTCAAATTATCAAAAATATCGTGGTATCGTCTTTTGTCTGTCAGTTCTAAAGTCAATTTTTAGACGAAATATCGACGTCATTTAAAATTACCAAAAATATCGTGGTATCGCCTTTTACCTGCTACTTCTAAAGCCAATTTTTAGACGAAATATCGACCTAATTTGAAATTACTAAAAATATCCTTGTATCGTCTTTTATCGAGACATAATCGTAATTATACATAGCGCGTTGAAGATCCTTCGACTATAGATTAAAAAGCGAATTTTTTGGACGAAAAATCGACCTAATTTAAAATTACCAAAAATATCCTAGTGTCGTCTTTCATCGAGACGGAATCGTAATTATATACATAGCGCGTTGAACGTTTTCGATTATAGATTCAAAAGCGAATTTTTTGGTCCAGAGATCGTCTTAATATTCGATTCCGATTATTGCATTAACGGAAATGGGGTAAAGAGTATCGTCAAATCGCTAGAGATATTTCTCCGATGCTCGAGTTCGCGGCATTGGTAATAACACGGAGGAAAGTAGGTTAGAAGTATCTGGAGATAAAGCTCGCTATCAGCGTTATATTGAACGCGAAAAATTCCAGGAAGAGTGACGAATATGACAGTCGATTAAGCTATCAATGAATGACTAGTCTGCTAAAATCGTCTTCCATTGACTGGCTGAAAAGCTCGCGACTCTTTGGAACGGAGCTGTTATCCGATCGATGACCGATCTAGGGTATCCAAGATGGCCGTACTGAGCCCGTTCGTTGCTAAATTCGGCTGTTAATGAAGCGACAAATCGATTAGCAGGTTAATCGGTTTCGTCGATCGAGCAACAAGCATATCAGGGTTTGACTTTTGCGCGACGCGTTGATCGTTTTAATCGGATCCGGCCGATTTTCGGTGGCTCGGTAATTAATTGGCCCGAATGCCGTGCTCGTTAAATCGTTCGACGAAATTATCCCGTTTATCTTGCGCCGCGAGCCGCGGTCGCCTAGCTGATCGGTCACGTCGAACCCCGGCCCGGAACCGGCGCCATTTTTCAGCCGTTTAGCGCCGATTAATTAAACGAGTAAACTCGATTTCACCCCCCGACGCACGCGTACGTGCACGATAATCCGGCCCACGTCGCTTCGAAACCGGGAATTTTATTCGCCATCGTTTGTTTGCTATCCGAGTCGTTCGATTTTTCCACGCGACTTTCCAATTTTTCCGAGAGACTTCGAGGAACGATCGGAAATCGATAATCCTCGCGCCGAGTCGCCGATATTTCCGCCATTTTAATTTCGGAGTACACCTGCGACGCTTTGTACACGGTGCACGCCGGTCGCGTGAAAAAGAAACGGTATGAAGCGTAAAATAATTGATTCCAGGAGAATTTCTGTCGAACTGGAGCAATTCGAAACGCAGCACTGCATTCGATAATAATCTTTTTCGATATTCTTCGATTTTCTGGAAAATAAGATAGGAATTGGTCAGCTGGGAATAGACTATAGCTAAAAGAAATCGAAATTTGTAAGTGAACGAAATGTATTAAAACAAAATTGGAAAAGAATCGAGTTAAGAAAACTCCAATTAGAAAAAAAGCTCGAATTAAATCTCTTAAATCTACTATTAAATTTCTACTATTTTAATTTTGGAGTATCCTTTAACAGCGTTATACATAATTGAATGAATAAATCGATAGCAAATTATTAGCAGCAGTAAATTGATACTAAATCAATAAATAACGTACATCCGGTCCCTTTCCAAACCATGCAATTGCAGGATATTTAGCATTCGAGCATTAATTGCCGAATCTCGTCAAAAACGTGAATTTCACTAAATCACTGTAACATTACACGTTATAATATTTGAAAATGTAAAAGTGACCATTCCCTAATACTCTCAAATTTACCCCCATTTAAGCTCCTATTAATCTCATTATACCTGGTAACTCTGATACAAATGTATGAATTGTACGAAGAGTATTCCAATACAAACTAATCCCTACCTTCGACCATGACAATCATTAACCCTTATCGGCTAGTTGACACCTCTAACAGGTGACACCATGCATTCGTCATGCTATACTTGCCACGCTAGTCGTGCTAATGGCCATTTCAATTTTCCTAAAATTCTCAAATTTACCCCACTTAAACTCCTATTAATCTCATTATACCAGGGAACTCTGATACAAACGTATAAAGTCTGTGAAAAGTATTCCAATAGACACTAATCCCTTCCCTCCGACTATCATAATCGTTAAGCCTAATCGGTTAGTTGACACCTCTGTCGTGACACCGTGCATTCCTCATGCTATACTTGCTATACTAGGCGTGCACCACGTGAAAGACGATAAGAGCGAATAAAACCGCGATGTATCTATCGATAAGGGTGAAAATTTCCCCTATAAGGGTGAAGAATCGAAGCGAGAGATGAAACGAAAGTTAGGATCATGGGACGAAAGATTTCCGCGTGGTCCGCGATTGCATCGGCCTGCCGCGCTTAAATCTCGCGGAGAAATTAGTCTGGTAGACGCCGCTGATTGATGCCAATTGATAGTCCTCGGTATCGTGCGTCACCGCGGTATCGTCCAGACCGTCCTCATGGCGGCCTTAATTCCACCCTGTTTCGCACACTGACACCGTTCGCGCCGCGTCAGGCCAACTGAAATAGGACGCTTCTGATTTTAGACCCACTGCAACGAAGGGGAGGAACAGACGCTTCTGACGATTCTGCTGGATGCCAGGTTCGACAACCTCTCGCCGACCATGCGAGTCAACACCATCGAGAACCTCGCCGGATTCCTGGGACTTCACGTGGTACGGTATCGTTATACCCTAAGCTTTGCTCGACTGAAATTTGCGGAGTTTCAGTTATTTTCTGTCGAACCAACCGCTTTTGGTTTTCGGAAATCGCTAAGTTTAACGCGTTCTCGTGGCTCTGCTGACTTTTCGGATATGCTAATTGGACGGAGGGTATGACTGTATTCGGAGAATCCAATTGTGCACGATATCCAAGACATTTCGGAGGTAATAGGGTCGAGTCACGTATTTCAATTGCAGGTTTAATTGTAGATACTCTTAACTCGTGAGAGAAGGGTGAGATATACATAGGTGTAAAGGAGAATAGTGACATGGTAGTATGAAAACACCATGTGGACTCGTGGTACTGTTCTAACAGGGTATTTAGTGTAGTGTAATTGATTCAGGTAATCCTCGTAATAGTATGGGTACGTTTATGGGTACTGTACCTATTGATTTTTATCAATTTGTTGACCCTAGTCTACGTCTACGTCAAACTACGATCAAAACTAACATTCCCTATGTTTAACCCTTTGAACTCGAGAGACTCTCAGTCGCCATTTAATCAGCTTCTAAAGATCGATGTTAATTAATATATCAAATTTAAAATTACCCAAGAATGCGTGAAATATCGAAGAAAAATAATTCTACGTCTTAATTCGCATACGATTTCTCACTTGCCATTTTAAAAATCACAGAAAGTCTTCGAATTACTATTTCTCCGTAACGAAAAATCGCCAAGTGTAAAGGGTTAACTTCCCGACGCCATCTTGAGATCTTCGAGGAACCGTAATGGCGGCGGGCGAAAGAGGTTAGCTCCGGCTCGCAGCGAAGGAACCGTGCTTTTATACTCGCTAACATAATCCGTACACGAAATTTCATAAAAATCCCCGATACCCGTAGCACCTCCATAAAGAAAGGAATGGCTATGAAAGATTTACGTGGGGTAAGGAAGATCGTAAAGAGGACGGGGCGCTGTCGCCCTCGAAGCGGTATTAATTCCAGCGTACGGCTACTCGTGTCGGCAACAGCCCGCGTTACGAATCGCCACGGCGGAAGTACGAAAGCTTGCCAGTTTCTAGGAGACTCATTAACGAGCCGAAAGCCAAGGGGAAGTTTAATCGGTGGGAAGGGAAGTATGAAAAATCGTCGGACTGGCTCGCGGAGGTGTCCCAATTCCGCGATGCAGCGGCGGAAGAATATTTGATAAAGTTCGCCGGGCGAATGCGAGCTTCTTTATGAGCGGGAAAGTTTACGACGTTAGAGGCGGCCGCGTGGAATAGAAGATGCATCGCGGGTCCCACATAATACAGAAAATGTTGAAGTTTTAAAGTATCCCCGCCGCGGAGCTTCCGGCGAGCATAAATTCGAGGCCTTTGAGCGGCCGCCATTTTTTCCCTGCACCGCGGCGCGGAGAAAATTCTTAATTAATTTAATCGCCACAAGGAAGAAAGGTACGTGTTACGCTTTATACGTGTATTCAGCATGTGTATATACGTGTGTATACGCGCGGGGGAATTCTTCCTCCGTGGTGGCTCTCTTCCGACGCGTCAGAATTTTTCTTCCTTACCTTCGTGCCACCATTGTCCGTGGTATATTTCAGAGGCGACATTGTCCAATTTTTTCTTCTTTCCTCCGCATCGTATGCTATTGCCCGGATGAATGAAGTTTGCAGTTTTCATGGTTGCACGAGCTGGCGCACCCGAGCTGGGCTTGGAGTGCGGGGAACGCAGACGGTGTTTCCAGAGAGGCTGAAAACCAGAGAGTTGCGTAGTTAGGGAGCACAGACTTGATTATATTTACCATTTCGGCTACATTTTTCGTCCTCTCCACGGACTCTCGTTGCTTTTCAGACGAATCTCTCCGCGATGTGCCTCTGCACTCGGCTAATAGATCCTCGCTGCTTAATTCCATTATTCGGAGAATCAAAGAGTCGTTTGGATTCCACCGACGTGTCCCAAAATTCCCTTTAATGCTCCACGAGATTACAGCTTTTTACGTTGCTCCGTGTGGCAGTGCCTCGGCGAGGTCGAGGGGTGTCTCGTAACGAGACCGGGCACTTAAAGCACGGGAAATTGCATCGTGGAAGGAATTCATTTTGTCGGAAAAATCGATTCGGTTACGTAAATTAAATCACCCGCTATCGAGCATGATTTAATTGCGTTCCGCGGAACTATTCTTTTCCTCTTGCTCGATCGAAAGTCTATTTTCCGCGTGATTAGACTGGCCGACGTAATTGAAATCGAGGGGCCCGGGTACAGATATTTCCGTGGCTAATTACGTTTCCCGGCTTCTATCACTCGGAAAACTCCGCCTCTGTTCCTCGCTTACCATCTATTCACGCCGGATTCGAATTTCAGAGCGCGTTCTCGATGCATCCGCAAAGCGCCAAGGAAAATTTGAACTCGGACACCACCGTGATTCTCAGTGGGCCTGGAAACGTGAAACATCGGAAGGAGAAATACCTGACGGCGATCCAGTGGCAGGTGAGATTCTGTTTCTACATTTCCTTGTCGAGTATCGTCGAAGATGCACACCTTTGACGTATTCCTGGAACAAATAAGAAAGATCGGTTATTAAGAGCGAGATGTTTCATCGTTGAATTGTATCGACAGGTCGGCTGCGATGGGCACTTATGGAAGCACCAGACGGATTTGGTGAAACACCTGCGAGAACAGGCAAAGGACGGCACTCTAGCGGAAGTGATGCAGCTTCCGGTGCTGTTATGGCGCGTGAAGACGGAATCGAGCTTATTACTGAGAAACAGGAGGGAGGCTGGCTCTGGGGACTACAATACGGATGACTACGATGGTTACGATGATGATTACGAGGACGAATTCGAAGATGGCGAGGAGGATGGCGAGGATGGCGATGACTCGCTGGTACAGCCAACTTTCATCCCGGATACGAATTCTCCTAGAGGAAACGTCGCGGAACATCCGCACAGGCATCACCACGGTGAAGAACCTATCGATTGGAACGTGAGTATTTTGTTTATGCGATATCGAATGATCGAAGGATTTTTACGTTTTCGAAAGGTGTTAATGGAATTTTTGTATTTATCGCGTTTTAGACCGAAGAGATCAGCGACATTATCCCAGTGGTGAATCAGTCGAACGTGGTTGAAAGTGCAGTGAACAGAACGATTATGAACACCACGTCAACTGTGAGTATCAGATTAAAGCTAGTCGAATCGTGTGATAAATCGTCACCGATTCTCTCTTTTCTCGAATCAGAAAAGATAATTTAAGAGGAAACAGCAAAAGAAACATCGCTATATAACTGGCTTTCGTTAAGAATTCTTATGTCTTTGTCCTTCATTCGCCATGCCAATCGCTTAAGGGAATCGTTGCGCTTAAAATACTTTAGTCTAGCTGTGGGTACTGCGTGTTCAATGCCGACTTACGCCATTCTCTATGCCATTTAGGCGATATCGATCGATGTATAGAAAGCGCTGTAATGCGAAGTATCTCTGTTGAAACAGAAACGAAAGCCTGAGAGGGAGAGAAAGAGAGAGAGAAAGAGCAAAGCACATAATATTTTTTTCTCTCTTTATACCTTTTTGTTTTATACATCTTCTTCGCTCCCTCCATAATGTAACTAACCAAGTTTTTCGTGCCGTACATCGCATCTACTAACGATTTCGCAGACAACAACCACTGAACTTACATCACCACCATCAACAACTCCAACAACCATCACCACGATGACTACTCCATCTACTTCGACAACAACTACAACAACAACAACAACAACTCAACAACCACCCTCGTCAACGGCTACTAGTACTACTACTACAAGCACAACAACGAGCACAACAATAGCAGATTTAACAACAGCAAGCATCATGCCGACCATCATAGTCCCATCGACTGAAACACCGGAGAAACCGGAGACCACCGAAGAGACAATGAAGAACACTAGATACATGGAGAACGAATCTCTAAACGTCTCATCTGTCACTATACCAGAACTCACCACCATCCCTCCTACGGTAATCGTTCCTCATTCTAGCACTACCAACACCGTCACCACCACCGGATCCACCCCAACCACCGTTGTTGTTGAAAGGGCGGAAACGGATGTCACCGTTGGTACCGTGAATGTCACCACGGAAGAGGTAATGCTTCGATGCTTCAAGCTTCGTTTGTACGATAGTTTATGCTACGCATAGAGTCGATTCGTGTTATTCTGTCGCTTTAGTATGCCAAACGATAGGTCGTTGTATCACAGCCCACCTAAAGCCATTTTCCTGTAAACGATGCGCGACGAGGATCGTGTGCGTTTCCTTTGCTCATTGTCGTCTGCAATAGAACTGCGTGGACGCTTGCGAGAAAGTTAAGCGCTGCTTAGAGGTGTAATTTAATACAGCGTCATGCACAGGCGTGTCACTTTGGAGTAGGCTGCAACGGGTAATAATTCATACGAGCCGTAAAGCAAGCATGCGAATACCGCAGTGCGAAGGAAGCATTGTCCGTGAGAAACTGGCCAAAGTAATCGTTTCCTCTATCCTTTTACACCGCCAAATTACGTTCAAAGAGACAGTTCGCACGATCCTCTCTCGCTATGTCATCTGATTATCATAATCGAATTTATTCTTATTTACGATGCCTCGATTCATCGAGACCCTACGACTGATTTAGTTTTCAACGTTAATATGTCTTCTTTCTGTCTTCAGCCGACGGAACAGTCGCCAGTGTCTTCGACAAAACTACCTACTACTCTCTTACCCGTCACAATACCTGCAAACACAACGACCACATCCACAACTACCGCATTCGTCACTAATATCACCACGACACCCACAACAACGACCACACAGATAAGAACAACCCCAATCACTATACCTACTACCACTACCACCACCACCACTACTACTACTTCCACCATGGCTCCGATACCCACAACTACAACAACCACCACAACTACTACCACTCCAGCACCGACTAGCGGTGTCACCGAACCATCTTGGAGCGTCACGGAAACCATAGAGTACGGTGCGGGGAATAATTTGTCCCCCAGACAAGATAAGAGATTGAAGAAGATACCAGTCACGGCTGGAAAACCATTGAGCTACGTTATACCTGCTAATACGTTCAGCGATTCCGAGGATGGAGATACTAGGGACCTAAAACTCAGTTTGTACCTGCAAGGTGCACCACTGAAAACCAGTCACTGGCTGCAATTCAATCAGAATACTCAAGAAGTTTATGGATTGTAAGAATTACATTTTAAATAGTAGTTGCACGGTGTTTTATTATTGATGAACTAATTTTCACCAACGATAAAATATCCTATGTTTATATAAAGTATTCAATTTATAACGAGTTGTTATTGTACAGGCCACTGGAGAACGATATTTCAACTTGGACTTACGAATTAGTAGCTGCTGATAGTGAAGGATTAAACGTGACGGATCGACTTGATATTCACGTTCAGCAGCACAAGCTCAGCCGTAGCGTAAACCACGAATTCAGTATTTATTTAAAGATCGACAAACGTTCTGAATTTCCTACAGACGTGGACTGGGAACTAAAGGTATTCATTTGTTACGATAAAGTTTATGTCCTTTTATAACTAATTCTTATTGATTTGTAGGTAATTCGAAGCTTAGCCGAATTGTATGGAGACAGCGATACCAGACACATCACTGTCAGGTCGATTGATATTGATCGTGATCAAGCGTTATTTACTTGGACCAACGATAGTGTGCCAAGAAGCAGCGAATGTCCCAAAGAATATATTAATGATCTGTTAAATGTAAGCATGATTTTAATATTTCATGAATATTTTAAATGTCTTTTAAAGAATCTAATTCAATGTCTGTGATTTAGGTTTTGATTGATAGAAACGGTGACCCCAGTTCTGCGTTAAGGGAAGTTCTCCTGCCTGAAATTAGAGTGAAACGAGTAGTCTGTCAAGGTATTGGACAATGCGAAGACATGACTCGCCTAGAAACACCGAAAGTTTCTACGCAAGAGCCTAAATCAAATTTCCCACCATTACCGAGAAATCAAGTGGATCTTGTCAATGCTACTGTTGGTCAGCTACTTGTATTTAAAGTACCAGAGGTACGTTGTATCATTACGGTGGAAATGTGCATAATACATATTTGAATATAACTATAACTTATAGCATAAATTCATTTTAGGATACTTTCTATGATGCACAAGATGGTTCTGCAAGAAACATGCAAATGTCTCTGCTAACTATTGAACGTAAGCCTATTCCACCACATGAGTGGTTGCAATTTGACAGTAAGAATCAAGAATTTTATGGAGTACCAATGCGTAGCGACGTTGGTCGCAAAGAATACCAATTAGTAGTTACTGATAAAGAAGGTACTATGTCAAAATAATTATTTCCACTCTCTAGACACCAAACATTTTCTGTAAAATTCTTTTCTTATTACAGGCGCAAGCGCCACTGACGGCCTAGTGGTTGTAGTGCACTCTGCTCCCTTCATGCACCATACAGTGGAGTTCTCTATGACCTTGGACATCCCATATGAATCGTTTGCACACTCTGCACTTCAAAAGCGTAATTTCATTGAAAAACTCCGCGATCTGTATCAAGATAAAGATACTAGTGCAATCTCATTGCATAGTATATCGAATGGTAGTACAGTAATTACGTGGCACAACAGAACCCTGCCTACCTCGTATTGTGCGCACGAAGAAGTCAATAGATTGCGATCAGTGCTCGTTAAGAGTGACAACGATCGTCGATCCGTCACGGATGAGGTCCTAGAGATCATGGGCCTGAAATTCCCCGTGAAACAAATCACTGTGATCCCCATGGGCATCTGTCTTGGTGAATTAACAGACGTTCATTCTCCCGACAATCACGTACCACCAGTGGATGATTCCACTTCGTTTGGAGCGTTCCACGATGACTATCTTATGACATTTGTCGTACCAGCTATAATAATCACCGCAATGCTCATCTTAGCAGGTTTCATTGCTTGTATGGTATACAAACGGAGGCGTAGTGGAAAAATGAGTGTCAGCGAACAAGATGACGAAAGACAAAGTTTCCGTAGCAAGGGAATACCAGTCATTTTCCAGGATGAGCTAGACGAGAAGCCAGATCCAGGTATATATTTCAAGCATTTTATTCCAATGAAATATAACCATCTGTTTTCGACGATATTAGATACATTACATTATTTTATTTTGTAGGTAACAAGTCTCCCGTTATTCTAAAGGAAGAGAAACCACCGCTACCACCTCCCGAGTATCAAAAAGCTGAAGACGGTGCAGATGTACCAATGTTGCCAAAGGAGAATTCCGAGGAACCGTATCAACCGCCACCACCGTTCGCCACGAACCGTGAAACTAATCGTCAGAATCGTCCGAAACCCACCCCCACGTACAGGAAACCACCCCCCTACGTACCCCCCTAACAAAATACAGTTCACTCGCCCACGCGCAAATATATGCTAGCGATGCTCGGAGACTCCCCAATACACGCGCAAAACCAAACAAACTATCAGAAGAAATCTCAGCTTGCCGGTAAAATCGACAACTGTGCATCTCTGAACGTATACAGCAATCTTAAGTAAAAAAAAAAACAAAGCTTTCGTTCGTTCCGACATTCGATCAATATATACATATATATCTATATATATATATTTATATATATATCGGTATCACGAAACGAGAGGAGACGAAAGATCTGTTCGCAAGAACTCAAGCCAAAAGTCACGCCCACTTTTTCTTACTTTGTAATATTATATATGTACATGTATACTCATTCGTCGCTATTTATCCGCGGTATATAACGTATTTAAAGGAAGAGAAAAACGAAGAAACTCGACCTCGGGTTTCTGCCGTTTTTCTTCCTCTTTTTATTTTTATTTTAACAAACGAATGTACTTCTGTCATCGACCGTCTTGTAATTTCACGGGAAACTTTTTCTAGGGAGTGTATGGGATTACAAATCACGCGTTGCCTTTCGTAACGAATTCAAACTGTAGAAAGAGAGAAAGAGAGAGAGAGAAAGAGAGAGAGATAGAGGAGAATGATTCACTACTCCGACCGGGTAAGCGGATATTTTAGGTTTTAGGTTTACGAGACTTGTAGAACCAGCCAGTCGTTTAGGGCGAGATGTATTTTACTCGATAATATGGGGTAGCAAAGAGAGTCGGTGTGTATATGCAGCAACGGTACTCGTTAAATATTTCAGTAATATCAGTGCCATTTTTTAAGCAATAAGGGTATCCTGCTGTGAACGAAGAAAACAAGTACTATAATGGTTCTACGACTTAATGCAATTTACTGTTAAAAAAAAAAAAGAAAAAAAAGAAGAAAAACAAACGGTCTCCACGTATCAAAGACTATTGACTTAACGAATCTTACAACGTACCTACAACGCGTAACGCTGCCAGATGAAAAAAAAAAAAAGATGATAATTCGTCGTCGGACGAGACAGTTTTATCGTCAGTTACTCAAGCCTCTTTTTTTTATACTGTCCATAAGTCTTGATAGAGGAAAGAATATCGAAAAGGAACGAAAAGAATTTCGTATATTCTGCGATTTTATTGAACTGGCCCATCCGACGATCGATTATGTCAGACTTAAATGATTAACTTAGATGAGAAGTGAGAATTTTTTTAACAAAAAAAAAAAAAAAAAAAAAA
>NW_016907918.1:230970-250677 GCF_001483705.2 Eufriesea mexicana | reverse complement strand
TATATATATATACATATATATATAAATATGTATATTACCTATTTGTCGTTCGATAGACAGTCTGATGCAGTTACTTAGATCGATGTCGTTCAAAAACACTGCCAGACCCACTGTCATAGCATTTACATTATCTTGATCTTATTATTTTTCTTTTATTTCATTTTGCCTTTTTTTTTTTTTAATTTTTTGCACTGTACAGGAAGCTTTCTATTCGTTTCACGCACAATATGACGAAAGAGTCCGTTTTCTTTTTAACTATAATGCTCCTGTAACTATTGTCTAAGGTTTTTTTTATTTTTTATCGTTTGAAAAAAGGGGAAGTTTTTCGTATTATTATTACGTATCACTTAACGATTTTAAACCCGTCGAAGGCTTAATTTAATTTAGATGTTATATAGTTACCAAGCCAAAAAAAGTACTAACTATTTAAACCAGAGAAGAAAAATGAGATTAAATAAGGAGCAAAAGGAGGGGAAGGTGAATAAACTTTTTAACATATACAAACAAGCGTAAACACCCGTACATCCTACGCGCAGGGCGCATGCGCGTTTTTATAAGAATGACTTTATACAATCTTAACCTGCTGCTCTGTTACAAAAGGTTTCCGGCTGATTTCCGTGAACGATTAAATAAAATAAAAGGAAAAAAGAAAAAATAGAGGTCACAATTTTTTCGACACGGGATACGGGTATGTATGCGCTAACGTTTCTTCAATACCTCGATAGTTTCCTGATATTTTTTAAAAGAGGAAAGAAATAATGCGAGAAATCGAAAGAAAGAGAAAACGAAAGGTGAGGGAAAGGAAGAAACAAAAGGAAAGAATAAAACGGTATCTTTTGCGTACCTCGAATTTGGAGGCTCCGGTCATCCACTTCTTTGCAACTGGAACAGGTAGTTGACGAATCCGCAAATTTGGGGTCACTCCTATTGAAACTTCGTGTGAATGATGATAATTGTGTATGTAGAATGATAAGCGGATGTTTCGTATGCAAGCTAAATTACGATATAATATATATTACTATTAATTCACGTCTTTATAATGTAGAAGATTTAAGTATATTAACACGCGACTATCTCTTGAATCCTTTTTCATCGCGTCTTGTTTATCGCAGAACAAAACGAACAGGCATATTCTACTCTACGAAGCAACGTTACGTTCCCATGAAACGAACAAGATATACAACTCGTCGCGATAATCGCACGAATTAGAAACCTCGGAGTATTTTCTATTTTTGTATCACGTTTTAGCGTATCCGCTGTTCAAGGAAATTGAAGCGTCACGGATCGACAAGACGATCCACGCCCGAGCTGCCTTTAAAAAAAGAAAAAAAAAAAAAGAAGAGAAGTGGAGCAGAAACCTTTTTTTACATGAAGAAAAATATACAATAAAAAATAAAAATAAAAGGGGCTCGAATCGTGGATAAGACTGCATTGATCGTGCGTGACCGATCGCGAAGGACTATTTAAAGACTACTTTCGAATCTCCGGTCTGTGACCTGCGATAAGCAAGAACAGAATTCATATCATGCTTCTAATCATATCATCGCTGTACGCGTAACTCTCATGCGCTGCAATTGTGTTACTGTGACGGAAACGACGATTATGTATGATAGACGTGTACGATATTTATAAGATACAGATGGCGGTGTCGGAGGGAGAAAGATGTAAAGAAGAGGTTAGGATTGCCGAAAACGGGAATATAAACACGACTATCGTTTGAAGACACTCGAGGGAACTTGATTTCTTTTTTTTTTTTTTTTTTTTTCTATAAGAGGAGAGAGAAGGGGGGGGGGGTCGAAAGTATTTTGTACAAAGGAGAATGAGAGGTAGGAAAACAAGAACAAAGGAACAAACAGAAATTACAAGGGAAACGAGACATCGGAAAATAGTAGAATTCGATCGAATTCAGCAGGTATCGATAAACGAAAAAGTTCCATTGCAAGGAAAGAGAAGAGGGTGAAGAACGATTATTACGTCGCGTATAAGGAATTTCTTGTACACATAACGGTATATACATAAGAATAATACTTATTGACTGGGAATTCGCAAATTATTTTTGTCCGCTATGGCGCCTCGACGGAACCCCAGATGAAAGGAGCTCGGGCCAGGTAAAATATCGTCCTTCCTTCGATCTGCATGATCGAAAAGTTATCGTATCTCGTTAACGATCATCCTTTCTAGCGGTGTCGTCGACGACGAATGAAGGAGCGTTGAGAATAACACACAGACACACGCGTATACAGATATCTCTGACAAGTACTGCATATTAAACACGTGTAAAGTTAACAGTTAATAAAGCCATTTTAGGATATCAGGTATCGTTTCTTTCCACTGTACGTACCTTATTGCGATCAAACTGATCGATTATTATTTTCAATATTTTTTAACACTTTCATAACCTTCCCGCAGGCAACGCGATTGTTCAAGGATCTGCCTGAAACTTCGATTTCCTAGAAGCTTCATTTTGTCATCTACAATTTACTCCTCGTCGATTTCTCTTCGACTTATCTCGATCTACAACACGAATGTTTCCTGCTTTCGTATTCCAGTTGTTCAGGTAACCTACCTTTGACTTGCCTTCACTTCCTATTTGCTAACCTCTTCCATTTTTATTCGATCTTTACATCTGCATTCCATTTAACTAGGTAATAATAGAAAACACGTGTGCAAATGTTTTCTATTCTCATATGGAATCTATAACAAGGTACACATATTTGTTTGGTAAGACGAACTACTCGAGAGTCCATTGTACACTTTCAGTATATATCTATCGTCTGTTCCCCTGTTGATCCTAGCGCCTCACGTTTCGTCGTCGTCTAACACGTGCTTATAAGGAATGACAAAAATGACACAGGTGCTAATAACTTAGATAATCGCAACGTATGTAATAATTGCAGCTGAAACAAAGTGGCGAACTTACGCTAGCAATTGGCGACCGAAAGTTTACGTTTGCTAGTCGAATATTCGTTTACGTAAACAATTGACGATGACTTAACGAGGATTAATTAGATCGGAGCTGACAAAGAGTTCTTACGTCGAGCCGACTGTTGGCCTCGCTTTTGACATTGATGTTGCACGTTCGTATAATTTTTTTTTTCTTTTTTTTTCAGCAAATACATCGCCACGATAATGGTGAATTTCACGTTACCTTTTTTGTGATCGATTATCACCCGTATACGTCAACTTGGAGATCTAGCAGTCATTAACTAACGATTCATCAAAAGACAATAAAAACTGGAAAATGGCGAGTATTGTCACGACAAAGAGGGAATTGTGTAATCGATCGAAGTTCGAGTAAATTTCTTGGGGTTTTTGGTAAATCGGTTTGATAAAGAGTTATTCCAAGATAAAATATAAATAGATTTTTTTGGGAAATCCCTGGTGACATGATTGTTTCGTTTAAGTAAAAGAAGTTGTTTAATAAGTAAGCAATAAATCATTCAAAAGGTAATTCTTGTATTACATTTCATTATCCATCATCTCGTTCTGCGTTGTTACGTTAATTGAAGAACACTGTTCGCCTAGAGACGTAACAGTGATAAGAGTATTTTTGTCCGAAATTTTTGGAAACCCAATGATTCAGAGAATAAGTGGACCAAGCGTAATTTAATGAAAAGTTCGAGTAATAAAAGATAATGACCAATAGTAAGTATTGCACAAGTATGAAGACTATTAAGTTAGAATTGGTTGCGCAAAAATTGATGGAAATTGCAGGAGTTCGAGTATCAGCAGAGTGACGATTCAGAATTCTCCAGATGCATCGGAATGCTTGTAAAAACGTGATGTTTCCAAATTCCATTCAGAGAAAAATATTTTTCTAAATAATACCTTATTTGTACATCGCACTAGGTTATTTAAAGCATTTTTAACGTTTAGTGTATCGTTAGCGATAAGCGTTTAATACGCAGTTTAAATGTTTAACAAGTTCCATCTGAAAATAGAAGACTCTAACAGGAAACGTGCGAAACGTATTAAAAAAGCAAATGCAGCGATGCTGCAGATGGTGATCACCGATTAGCATTTTTAACGCGTCTGCCACCACCGTTACGAGAGCCGATGATTAATGCGCACGACAATACTGCCAAGGGATAAACTGGCAAACTGAACTGACGTTCATCGCGATTAGCATAAATTATTTTCGCTATGATTCTGTTCAAGGCGTTCCTTGAATTTGGTCGTCGAACAATCGCGAGGCTACAGAGATCAGAAACGCTCACAAAGGTGGAACACGAGCAGGCAACGCTTTAATTGCAATGAAGGACGAACAAAATGACAATTACATAAGAGTTATAAAGAATTCGAACAGAATATCCTTTCCTGTATGCCGACACTTGAAATTAAAATGCAAAGCAGTTGGTGTTTGGAACAACCGGTTGCCTGGCTCCCGATGAATGAATAATCGTGCAAGCTTAGTACAGAAAATCGAAATTCCTTTTGTGACTGCTTTGACCATGTTGAAAAAATTTATGCAGGGCCTCATAAATTTATGACACTGGTAGTTCGAAAAACCTTTGCAGTCATCCTAAGAATAAAAATATCGTGACTCATAATAATCTTTTCAAGAAATCTACCTGAATGACCGTGGCTAGTATTGTTATTGAATACAATTTTGTGAAATCCTGTTCCACATTCGATTAAAATCGAATCTTCGCTTCATTGAATTTCAGGCGGTGTCCTCTTTGGTTCGACGACCGGGCAGATCTTGCATTCGAGCATACCAAAACGGATTGCGTCACAGGTCGTTTGTCAATCGGTATATACGGGTTGATCGTTGAAAAACTTATTATTAGGAGTATTATGTCTTCGCGATTCCGTCGTTTCTTTTATGCAACCATCGTTTATATCTGCGTGAGCTAGTCTACCAACTAAATCATGCCTTTTTTAGCCCAACCTACGCATCGTCAAAGACAATCCTAATCATAGCAAGCATTCCTCTAAGCATCGTGTGCAGCCAACAAAGAAGTACTTATTTCGTGAAATCTTATCGAAATTCATTTCTTGAAATATATTTATTTAAGGAGAACTTAACAAGGAAGGTTCGGAATATTATCTTTGTTTGAGAAGTCTGAAGATAAAAGTAACGAAACGAATAGCCTTTAGTTTAAGATGACGATAACCATGAACCGCAGCCGAAACAAACAAGCGATTCGAAAGATCACAGGCGAAAAACCGCAACAGATGGCGAGAAAAAGCAGGAAAGACGTCCATTGAGGTTTTGCAGTGGAATTTACTGGAATTCATTACTTTTTATTAAGAGCATCGTAGTGCGACCGGTTTGCTTTATTGGTATAACGAAGACGGAACGACCACAGCTAGGGTCGGGCATGTTCCATGATATAACATTGACGTGACAGTGTTATCCGAGCTTGATGAAATTAAAGTGGCACGAGCTTCTCGGTTCGAGTTCCTCGGTACTTGCATGTTTGTACACAAATGGAGATCGAACTGCGATCAAAGTGCATCTTAATTCATTGCTATCCGGCTACTCTATAGTGATACTCTGATCTGTTACTATTACAAATTTGAAAGAGAATCTAAATGCGCCAACATTTGTCTCAGAAGCTTAACAGTGTGTAGCTAAACAGATTAGTCTGGTCTCTTTGTTTAATTATTTAACCCCTTTAAAAGATTCAGTTGACAAAGCAATGCCGATGTTGTAAGTGTATGCGAACGTAGTGTCGAGTTTACGGCACGTGATATTGACATATTCAATTTTGCTGCATCAGGTTTCCATTTTTCCTAGAAAATTAAATATAGGGAAAAATTCAATTAATTAGGAAAGGTATACGGGAATATAAAAGTACATAAAACGGAAATAAATTTGAGATAAAAATGATGTGTACTTATCTCAGACACTTGCCTTCGAATGATAAAAGTGGTGAAAGTACAATGGGGATATACAGACACTCAAGCTCGTAGGGGCTACTCTGACTCATCGGTTGACAAACGCCGTTTCATTATATCGTGATTCTCCGGTTAATATAATAAACGCACTTGTGTCGTCTGATTTAGAAATGTGCGTGTAGAAACAACGGCTAAAATAATATCCGTCAGTTGTGTACCGATGTCATGACCTACACAGTAGGAAATGGATAATGTGACACAAAAGTCACTGGTGCGATTGTAAATTGAAATAAAGAAGCGAATGTACCAGTAAAAAACTGCATATCATAAGTACAATTGAATGAATCGAGAGTTCAAGAGTACAAGTTCGAGGATTAATCTAATCTTCTTGTTCATCGACTGTTAATTATCGATCGATCACGATAATCGAGTGCATGCTTAAAACAGCGACGAGAGCGTTTCCTGAAATTTTAGAGGTTATGTAAAAATTTAATTAGTAGACGACAAAGGGTTTCGCGGATAGAAATAAAATGCTTGACTTACCTTCGGCAAAAGAACATACTCGATTTCTTTCCATCGTAGCTGATATAACGATTGTCACACGTTATGCTGCCTTATCATCTCATCGAGATTAATGCTCCTATTTGAAATAGATTATAAAATGAATCATTAAGGCATTAAGTCGCTAGTTGCTGCCCTCCCCCCTCCTCACGCTGTACGAACAAATGTGGGCAACTCGATCGCCAACCTCTTTACGAATATTCAAAGTAAACTTTAAACATATCCATTACATTCGCCGAGTTAATCTATACGATCAAACTGTTTAAAGATTTAGAAATTTAGGAACTTCCAAAATTATGAGTGTTGATCATAACCAAGCACGTGCTACGTAGTCTACGGTGGGGATTGACGGTGCACGTGTAAACATTTACTAGCGCATGCGCAGTTGCCCACTTTTCCATAGTAAGAGTCACGTGACCAGCGCGCGTATAAAATCCAATGGTCGGCCGGCCGGCGTCACATTCGTGGATGATTCCATGTAACGTGAGTCGCTTTTTTACTTCGAACTTTAGTAGAAACAAAGTTTTCTTAAGCCTTTGACAAACGCACGTTCGTAAAATTCCATACTATTATAGTCATCGAATAATTCTTACAAGTACAAATTAAAAGTATTCGAAAGAGAGGGGAAAAAGTTCGAAGCTAGTTGGCGACGTTTATTTGACAATCGTTTCTCGATTTCGCTTCGAATTTCGAATCGATCGGTGGTGAATTTGATCGGCAAGTTACCGGTAACTAGTAGTAACTACAATTCGTCGACGTAAATCGTAAGAGGCAATTTAGTGACGTGTTCGACTTAACCAAGGAACATAAACAGACAAGACGACCGGCAGTAAACTCTACTCGGATCTTAATTTCGCGGATTTGAATTTTTGATAAGACAATCGTTCACCGAGATGGCCGGCAAAAGCGAGTGGGACTACTCTGTCCAAAATGGTAAGTTTTTCTTATTTATCTATGCATGTTCTGCGAATCAGGTAGAAATAAGTCGTTACGACAGTACGTTGCTTTTCTCGTTTAAATTTACATTAGGATACTCATGCATTATTTGTATCGGCCGCTGAAATATTCAGATTTTTATATATTCCTTCGGTACAGCATCAAAATAAGAAACACAGGCGACTAACCTTTTCAATGGTCTACATATTATCAGTAAACTCATATATAGATATAAAATATCGAAAAAAAAATTTATTTTCGATACTTTAATTTTTTATTTATAGCTTTACCGAAATCTCATTTGCAGTAATCATTTCTTTGTCATCTAACGATCGATTAGGCTTCCAGTATGATATTTAATAGGTGTTTCGTAAATGCTGTAACAGAGAGTGAGAGTCGATGCGTGTTTATCGATCATTTGACCGGACACTTCAATCCCCGAGATCTGTCTTACATTCTCCCATATCTTGTACCTTTGCTTATGTTATCATTAAGCAATAGTACACCCAGAAAAAATAATTCAAATTACACGTAATTTATTTAACGCTACGTATAAGAATAGCTTATTAAAAATTAAACGTTTATATCGATTACAATTGTTACATATCGGTAACTGTTATTGCGGAATCGTTTCTTCGGCTGGTGACTAAATATTTGGTTTTGTGTATTAGCCTTGCATTCCTCCCGAGAAAACCGACTAACATAATCACTCGTTTTTTATCTTTAAAGAAAAATATGCTTGTAGCATAAAAATATTTCCGTCAAGTAAATCGCTTAGGAAAGAAGCACGGAAAAAAAAAAAATTCTGACGAAATGTCAATCGATATTCTACATTTTTAATTTTTCGAAGCGATCAAAAAAAATCGATCACAGATCAATTTTTGTGAATATCGATAAATTATTTTATTTTTTCCTAATTTTACGCGAAATCGTAATGATTTTATAGCAATATCTCGCGATTGTTTTGCAATCTCTATTAACTTCAATTTCTGCCCCATTTCACAGTGTATTGTTCTCTTGTTGTAATTCTTTATTTTTTAAAATCACGTCTATTGCTAATTAATCATTAACTGTCGCGGTCTCGTAACATTTTCTTGCTTATCTAATAAATAAAAGATTGCATTCCGATACAAACACTTGCAACAGTACCTGAGCACATTAATTAAAAATATCATATACATCTACGAAAAACCGTGCATATTTGTGAACGTTGATTAGATAGAACGATATCAGTTAGCATTCTTGTTGTAATCCCATAAGAATAAACAATTTGCAACGGAATTACGGAACGTCAATATCGTACGAAAATCAGCGTTAATAATCTCGCTAATACCAGCCATTTTGATCTTTAATTTTGTTCAAAGTCTGTGAATATGATTGATCGATCATCTCGTTAATGCACAATAAGCAATTTAATAATATTTCTTAATTAAAAAAATAAATAAAAAAACTGACAAATAAAAAATAATAATAAATTTCATAACAAAGCACTTTCTCTAATTATTATAATTATCAACGTATTGCTTCCTTCGATTGCAACTACGAGACAAACAGGTTAGACATTTTCACGTTGCGAACATAACCTATATCGATTGCGCATTCTTCCCGCTAGTTGCAAATATCGATTTATCGAAGGATCCCTAGAAATTTCTTCGACAAGTCTATTTGTTCGAACTTGAAACGAAAAGTACAAATAAGAAGTGGAAAAGGTTATTGCTCGACCGGTGATAACGAGTCGGTTCCCATTTCAACCCACGTTCGATTTTCACGGTGTCACGATGGCACGAGGCTCACTGACCTAAGGCCATTGTCTTCGAATGCAGGGCGTCCCAGTCGTGCCAAGGGACGGCGTTGCATTCGCCATACTAACACGGGACACCAACCAGCTCAGTAGGTAAACGAAAATCAATAATTTTCCTCGTCGTACTTCAGGCCGATGCACCTGTTCTCGCGGAGAGTATAGGCGTCTCTGTGTATTGTTCTGACCAGGTAGAGCGTACTCGAAAGCCGCGTATACTAATACATAGATATGAGTCGGGATAACCTCAAACGTGCATAGACCGTGTTGAAACGTCGTACAGTATGCCAGTCGTAGACACGTAAATATAATGCGAGAATAAAGAGCACGTTGTTCGCTGGTAACGAGGCACGAACACGCACTCTTGGTGCACAGGGTTCTTGCATTCGTTGTAGTCGAATCTCGCGCCTTTAATTCGAGAGGGTCATGAGCGCGAGGTACTCGAAGAAGAAGAATCGAACACATAGTAGAATTGTTATTACCTATGTAACTATAACCTGAAAAATGACATGTCACGTCTGAGCTATATCGAGTCGATCATACACACAGAGTTATACACGCTGGCAATTACACGTATCATTGCGAGATGTGGAATGAATAATTAATACATCGGTTGCAACGATGTGCGGGTGTGGTGTAACGTGACTAAACGTGATTCAAATTGGACGGATAAACCCCCCAAATAAATGGCTGAAAAAAATCGAGGTCGCATTTCGAGAAATGTTTGCACAAAAATATCTCGCGTGGAAATTCACTGGTAAGATGGACATTCTAATTTTATATTTCGCGCTATATTTCGAGATATTAACACATGTTCCACTTGAAAGCTTTTGCCAAGGAAAACAGAGCGTTTTTTTCAGCAGCAGTCGCTCTTTTTCATAGTCACGCGAAACCATGGTCAAATTTCGTCTCGGTCACGTCGTTCCAATGGTTTTTTCGTCAACCGGGAAACGCCTGATTAAATCGAGGGCGAATAAATCAAGTGGAAATGGTTTAACCACTTAACGCGTGCTTAAATACCAATACCCAAGGAACCGGAGCGATATCGACGTGTATATACCTTGGGTGCAAATACACTGGAGAGTGAACGAAGTGAAACGTACACGAAAGCGTGTGTTAGGGGTCGCAGACCCAGTTTCGTTTCGCCTTACCCGGTTACCGTGCATGCCTCTCCGAAATGCCCTTAATCTGGGGCCAATTTGTCAGCGTTATCTTTGAACCGGCGCGAGTGCAATCGCGAAGTCTGGCGGATACCGTGATTTGCATAAATTCCTGGCCGGCGTGCAGATCGGCGATTAAGTCGTTTGGCTTTCCGAGCGTGTACCGGCGATTCGGCCGAGAAATGGCAATCGGTTCGAATATTTACTACCCTGTCGCAGAACATTCGATCACAAGCGGAAGTGTACTATTGCGGCCACCGTTTAAGGCCGTGGCGCTGCTGTTCGTTCGCGGGAATTAATAAAGGGACGATTACCTCTGTCGATTACGGATTCGAAGATCTCTACAGTATCGGTTATCTCTTTTATAACCTCTTTCGCAAATTTACGCGTTACGCGTAGAAACGGAGAATTGAGAAAATGGGCATCGCCGATGCAACGGAATTAAAATCGTAATATATTTGGAGGTTATGTAAGATAAAAAGCGAGATCGAAGATAGGTATTCGAGACGGTACAGACTGAGGAAGGGAAAGAAAAGTTTTCCACCGCGCGCTTTTAATTGCGGACACGTGTTGCATTATGTGCCAGGCGAGAAAGAAATCCCCGATACGATCATTTTTTACCGCTCATGACGGCCCGCAACGTTCGCTGAAATCCACACGGGCGCTTTTTTCCTTCTTCTTCTTCTTCTTTTGCTTCTTCTCTCGTTCTTCGCCACAGTGAGCGTGAAATTCGGGTCAAACAGGAATTTCGTTTACCACAGAAGGATCGAGGTCGGCGTTCCCGCGTTGACGCAACTGCTTGCCCCTTTTTCATTTACACCGTGTCATAGTCTGCTGCAGGGCAGCTATTAATGATTCTGGTTAACCCGCTGATCGGCGGTGCACACTTTGCAGACTGGCTTATAAAAAGATACAATACGGTATAGCGAAGTTTTCGCAGTTTATTCCTCGTTTTGCTATTTATACATTCCAAAGCGATGTTTGTAAGAAATAGGATAAATAATGGGATTGTCGATCGACGCGCAATTTGCGGGTAGGCTGCTACGCCATTTTCCAAGAATCTCGGGAAAATGGAAGTTTTAATACTACGAGTTCAGCCTCCGTAACACCTGTAATTTCCTTCTACAGATCTATACCGAACTAAATTGAAACGTCGAAAGATTGAACGAATCGTTGAAAGATTGATGACTGCGTTATAGACACGGTAGTCGTATATCGATTTGAATGTCCTCTGTACTGTACTCATCGATATGCAACGCCTCGTTCCCTTGTCTTTTTATTTACACTTCGAAATTGATATCAGAGATCATAATCGCGAATGATTAACGTAAACTACGCGTTTAAAACGCCAGCTTGACTTAATTAAGTCCTGTTTAGAGTCATCGCACGAAGTTTACGCGCAGTGAGGTTATGACACACAATAGGAAGAGCAGGAAGACGCGACGCGTCATTTTTCTCATCCGGTTTACATAAAAGGCGTGGCATTGCTGTTGCAACGCCTATTCGTTTGGAGGTTATGTTCGACTCCGAGTTTGTGCACATACGTAATTAAAACCGAATCCTTGATCTATGACAGCATTATCCTCGTCGAATACAAAATTTCTAAACCACCTTGAGAAAAAAGGAAAGGAAGAAAGATAGAAACCGAACTTTATCTCAAAGAATCTACCTAAAATATTTATCCAAAACCATTCCACAAAATCATATTGTTACACGGGATAAAAATTGTTAAATAGATACAGTACATTCGAAGAATATAGTAATTAGTTCCCAGATCACGTCACAGATCCATCAACTTAATTTAACCCATCTCCTAATTCGATTCTCCTCATCAAGGACTTCCTTGGTACTCCTTGAACCTACTTCGGTTTCCCTTCGGTCTTCCACGCAAAATTGTTGTCATTTCGCGTGGCAAACTCGGCGATACTCGCGGTGAAAAGGATCTAGAAAGGTCACAGTGCAAGGTCCATGGAGAAATTCACCGCGAAACCGCAATAGCTGATCAAGACAGCGTTTATACTCGCCTCGTGACTTCGACAAGGTTGAACGAACCTTCGAGCAGATCTCGACGACCTCGAGGAGATATTTTTTCTCCGTGCAGCGCGGCGGCTCTGTGATCGCGATCAATGGGATCCTCAACGAGCTTGAGGGAGGCGATGCGTCGAATCGTGCATTCAGTCGACCGGAAGTCGCGTCGAAAACCTCCGCCATAACGAATTAACCGTCTATTTTAGCACTAAAAATGGCCGCCTCCTCGGGACCGTTTCGTCGCCGGCACCATTTCGCTGTCGTTTCAGATGAAAATAACATGGACAATTGCCTGGCTGTTGGGGACAGTTAATGGGATGTTTATACTACAAAGGAGACAGCAAGTGAATGGAGTTATTAAACCAGAATTCGTAACCGGTTATGTCACTTTTCACCCACGTAAGCCGTGATTTACATGTATTCGTATCTCTCGCAGTTGTTATCGAACAGCTTTCTATCGCTCTCACAAGTTCAAACTTCGTTCTAACACTAATTATGCTATTTAAATAAAGCTTGGTCAAAATGTTACCAGCACTGCAGGTTCCATTTTGTCTCTCGACCTTCATGTCCTTCATTCGCCCAATTTCTCGATATAAAATAACAAAATGGATTCAAAATGGATTCAAGATTGATCCTCGAAGGAGGGAAGAAAGGAAATATAATCCAATATGGATAACTTAATTCCTCGTCGTCAGAATTAAGATGTGTCAGGGCATCGTAACTCCAATTTATAATTTTGCAATCCCGTAAGGGTGGCAAAGTTCATCGCCTATTGTCCCAAGTCGAATAGAGTGACATCTATAGTCCGGATTAATATGCTCCGGAAATTAGCCGGAAAATTAGAAGGCAAAGGAAGGCTGGGTGTATCGGACTAAAGGTGAGGCACTCTGCAAATTAATGGCGCGCGACAATATCGCGGGTGCGAGACATAATCGCGGGTATGTCGCGCGCGCATTATGTCACCATCACGTGCTGCTTCGCAGCTGTGAACCACGCGGGAATCTAACGCGCGATAAAGAAACGTCTGCACGGAACAGCTGTGTTTTTTCGCGTCCCACGGCCGAACGGGCGGGTTTGCGACATTTTTCGCGAATAAATCACTCGTCGGTAGTCACGTTGGTTAATGGGAAAACAAAGTTTGCAAACATTGAACTCGTGAACCTCGTCAGATGACGTTGGTTTGTTAATTAGAGATACCAATGATTATTTAATGGTAAGCAGGCAAACAGATGGAAATGCCGCGGTGATGCAACGGATTTCGCAATGTGCATGCGAGATTATGATGGATGAAATGCACACCTTGCCGTGTTTGCCGAGTCGCGATACGCTGGCGTGAAAATCGTTCGAATTATCACGGGTTTCGAGTTCGATACGCCTCGTTAGGGCTGTTATAAAATGGTGCCATCGCCCTGTGCCAGTGAAATTCCGCGGAATAGCGAAGAAAAATGCATCGCGAAAAATTGTGGAGTACATTTAAGCTCTTGGAAAATTAATTGCTTCGAATAAAATGACGTAGCCTCGGGAACGTTTACACCTGAGACTCTTTCCGCACGCTGAATCGTGCGAAAAAAGAACCGTGTAAAATCTCGCAAAATACCGACTTCGTAGCAACGCACGAAACTCGTAAAGAACGGAAAACGCAGTTTAAGACACGATACTGCACTCGAAGAATAATTTTTACTCTGCAGTCTGTGCTGCGTTGGAAGATAAAAATAAAGAAAACGTATTCGAACATTTTCTCTACTCGAAGATAAAAACGAGTAAAATATACAGGGTGTCCCAAAGAAACGTATTCACGCTTTAATACCTTATTGTTTCTAATTTATTATTTCTTTTCTAGGTACAACACATTTAAAATAATGGCTGATTTTATACTAGACTTTGAAAAACGTAAATATATTTTAAAGTGCTACCACCATAATCTGCAATTATCATCTAAATATATACTGTTTTTATAATCACGCAAAGTGTGTATACATTTTTTTGGGACACTCTGTATTCGAGTCTTCTTCTCAGTCGATAAAAATAAGTAAAACGTGCTAAAAAGAACTCGTATGGGAATAAAAAGTTATCCGTATACGAGGAAAAATATTCGACGTAACATCTCGTTAAATACGCGTATCTTTGACGAATTCACGATTACCGATAAATATCCATATCGCTTGTTCCAAGCTTGTGTTTTATTTTGAGGTAGTTCGATGATCCTGTCCCTGTTCACTTCTATCGCACATGAGCCTCTTTTTCAATCTGTTTGTTGCAAAATTTCGCGATAAAAATATCATGGTGTAATATCACATGATCTTGACACGAAGGAATCCTCCTTGACCTATCCATCACCAGCATGATCTCCGTTTAATCACTCTCACGTACGTGTCGCTGGACAGAGCGCGCTAATTGTAGCCAGATGTCGCTGATCGGCCGCCATTTGTAAAAATAGAAAGGTACCATTTTTAAGCCGAATATCTATTCTTCGCTCGGAGTTCTCGCAACAAGTGACTAAATTCCTACTTATCGACAATGTTTTCCTTTATTTCTATTCTTTGTACTCTATCGTCACGTTTTTACCATTATTTTTTATCATTTTCCTTTTTTTTTATCAATTATTTCTTACCGCGAGAGCAAATGCAACGAGAAATCTGAGATTAGCTATGGTTACCTGTATCGGTGACGATATCGGAGTTATAATTTTATTATTGTAGTTTCAAGGAAGTCCGTGCTGGGAAAGAAACGTATGGGAAAAGGATCGGGATAATAAGCATGAATTCGTTGCGTTATATCACCGTTCTAGGTACTAAGCGTAATCGAAGGACGCGAACCGGTAAAAAGGCAACGTTATCAGGAACAATATCAGAATCGCGTGTCACGATAAAACGAAAGTTTATGCAGCGGCACGTGACGCGTGTGTCCGTGATAACAAGCGCCTTAAATCAACCGATAATTTAGCCCGATTATCTGGACCAATACACGCTGTTTTGATGCGCTTACCCTTACGCAATCGCGAGTTTCGCCATTATCGTTAAACTTGTTGTCGATCGGCTTATCGAGCGAAGCTTCGTTTATTTCTACCCGCGAAATAGCTCATTGCGTCGATAAATTGCCGATAAACGGCCGATAAATTATTCTGGAAAAAGAAAAGGTCCGAAAATTACAAGGAGATATATCGATAATGCTTGTTTTCAACGCGTTGATAATTACCCAGCGATTCGATAGCGTCGATATTTGTTTAACGATAAACCTAATTGCAGCGATGGAAAAAGAGTCATACGAGTACCGAGAAGCAACTTTCGAAACGATCGCGATCTTTATCTCTGCCCGAATTGCGAAATCGTGTTGCTGCAGGCGCGATTAAACTCGTATTACCGATTAATACAATAATACCTAGCTGAAGCTGTTGCAGCAGGTCGAAATTTTATCCTGGCTGGTTACGACGATGCAGTTTTCGACGATGCAGATAAAATTTCGAAGCTCGATATTAACCCTTTGCACTCTTTGGATTTTTTGGCTAGAGAAGAGTAGAAAATCAAAGATTCTCTATTAATTGATACATCAAATTTAAAATAATACAACAGCGTGCGAGGTATCGAAATTAAATAATTCTACTTGTTAGTTATTATACGGTTTCTTATTTACTGCTCAAAAAATATCATCGGTCTTATGACAGAAAATTTATCAACTCGTACCCTTCTTTAGCCAAAAAATCGTCGAGCATAAAGGGTTAACCCTTTGCACTCGGCAATCTTTTCGTTACAGAAACATAGTAATTCGAAGACTTGAGACTGACATAAAGTCGACGATATTTTCAAAACGGGAAATAAGAAGTGCAAATTAACCCTTTCGCGACGGCGCATCTGTACCATACTTCGTCACTTTTCGCAACATTACTGACCATATTTTGTCGTCTTTCGCGATGGTGCACTAGTACGATACTTCGTCTTCTTTCGCGAAAGTGCAGGCGAACCATATTTCGCCAGCAATGTATTTATAGCTTTATCTTGAGTTCGCTATTGAGATAAAATAATAATATAATTTGGCCTCTGTGGGCCAAAAAGTGGTATGCAGATGGTGTCAGCCGCTGTGATGCACCAAGTGACTGCCGTATATAGACGTCACCCATCGCGAAAGTGTTAACAATAAGACGTAGAATTATTTTACCTAGATATTTCACGCGTCGTTGGGCAATTTTAAATTCGAGTTATTAATTAACAACGATTTTTAGAATCTGATTAAATGACGACTGAGAGTCGCCTCTCGAGTGCAAAGGGTTAACACGTTGACTGCCAACTACGGGATATCTCGTAGGTTGTTAACTGGTCCAGGACTTCTACCACGAGTTATCTCGTCCCTTCGTTACTTGCCATATTTGTACAGCTACGAGGAACCCCGTAGTATAACAGTGTAAATACAAACAGATAGCATCAGAAAAGAGAAGGAAAAATCAGGTTTGGCTTATTGTAAAAATTCTAAAAAATTAACGACAAATTTGATTACTACTATGTACTATAAATCAATTTTTTAATAATATAACACGATTAAATCAAATTGGCTTCTTAGACCGGAATCGTGAAGAATTACGTGACAGTCAACGTGTTAACTTCGTCGAACCGGTAAAAATCGGTAACTACTATAAATCAATTTTTTAATAATATAATATAACGTGATTAAATCAAATTCGCTTCTTAGACCGGAATCGTGAAAAGTTACGTGACAGTAAACGTGTAAAAATCCGTAACCACGTTCGTTCGACTTCGTATCTACCTATTTCTACTTTTCGTCAAACACAAAAATCCAAAAGAATTAAAAAAGTGCTTGTTGTTAAAATCAACTGCACTTCGTTTATTTACCAATCGTAGAAACACGTGAGCGCTGAGTTTGGTTATTATCGATTTATTAAAATTATCAAACCGATAAACAAAATTGCCTAGCTTAATCTAACCGTATCTTCGTTTGTTTATCAACCTAAGAACCAAATACACGCTGCTTTTATGTTGCTATCTAAATATGTAAATTAGCAGAATTATTAAGTTAGAACTAATTGTCATTGCTCAAAATGGCGAATTTTTACTAAATTGTTTTCCCGTTCCGTTTCAATGGGTGATCGAAATAATTAATTATCGTCGTTCGTATTAAATATCGAAATAATTAATTATCGTCGTTCGTCGGATCGTCAAGCTACCGTCAAATTACCCTTTAATGGCGGAGATCGGTATCGCGTAAAAAGCTCCGACTCCGTTAGCGTAACCAATTCGGACGTCATTAGCATCGAGTTGTTTTTTCATGGTTTAATGTTACGTAGAATTTCCGGGAAAATACTGGCGTTAAATATTTATAATGTTTGATAATCCTAATATTATCGCGGCTCGTTGCGCTCCGATCGGCTTCGATATCGTTAAAACGGGTTGCTCTTAACGCGCACCGTCTGTGAGATTATTTATAGAGTTAAGACTCTGGAACCTGTTATCTGTATGAAAATGCTCGGAAAAAGGGTACAAAATACACGAGGATTAAAGACACTACGAACGACTTCCTCCCCGTCACGCGTTTATTTTCCTACGCTATGCGCGAACTCTTATTTACGATTTTTTAACTAGCATTATTAACACTTCTTCGCGTGGCACGACTGGTTGCAGAAGAAAAACGTGTGATTATACGAGAAATCTCGGTAATTACATGTCGCGTGCATGCGTTAAGAGAGTAGATAAGCTCGTGTGATATTAAGTTTCGAATAAAGAGCCATCCTTTTTCTCCTGACAAAGAACGGAACGCGATACCTTACTCAGCGGTTAATTAATTTCCATTGTTTCCTACGTGAAGGGACTGCGAGATATTTCATAGGAAATTTGAAAAAATTCCACTTGGAAAGCAACGTACGTCAAGGAAGTCAGTCTTAACAATTCGCTTTATCTAATCGCGCAAATTAATACACGTTAATTCTAGCCTAGAGTGGTATGAAACAATAAACTACACGACCTTGACGTAGACACTGTCAGTGACTAACAAATCCGATACCGTTTTACCGAATGATTCATTCCGTCCTTGTTCCAAAACAATCGAGCACTCGAAATTTCCTCAAAACATCAACATCGATTATGCCTCGTTTGGTCTTATCATCGAGCAGAGCTAAACATTGTCACGATGGCGCTAGATAAAATCTTCCTCTGTTCCAGGACCCAGCACGTGGGTGTCCAAGTTCCCAATGGCGGCGGGATCGAGGCAGAGCCCCGTGAATATCGAAACCGATCGAGTAGAATCCGACCACGAGGCCTTGAGCAGCAAACCTCTGCGCTGGAAGTATCCGGCGACTGCTTCCCGGAAGCTGGTCAATCCTGGTTACTGCTGGCGGATGGACACCGATGGCGAGGGCACGTGTAAGTTCATTTGCATTCTCCGCGTCCCAATCGAGGATGATATTAGTCATATTCGAGTAATATTACTTACTAGATATTAGACAGATATCCGTGACCGAAATTAGAACTCTTGTCAGCGATTAGAACGAAATTGGGAATAAATATTGCTACCTATTATATTATGTAATACGAACCTAAATTTTCGTAAATCGTAGGGTAGTGTCTTGTCAAGTGACACGATGTCTAGTGATCTATAGGCGGTTATCTATGTGAATAGATAATCACTAGATGAACTCGTGGAGAATGCATTGCTAGAATAGATCTCTGACTTTGAAGCTTTCCTACGATACAATTTTTATTCAATTTCGAATGATCTACATTTTTAATTCGAAAATTAAATTCTTTCGTGGAAAATGCATTGCTGTGTGCACCGAGGATGAGAATAGATCTCTGATTTCGAAGCTTGCCTACGAGGATGAGGTGTGTGGGCCCTTGAAAAAGAGAGACTTACTTGGAATACAACACTCTCTTAAAACGTCGACAAAGAAATTAGAAATATACGTTTACGTTTTTCCTTTTTGATACAATTTTTATTCAATATTCCGAACGACCTGTATTTTTAATTTGAAAATTAAATTCTTTCGTGGAAAATGCATTGCTGTGTGCACCGATGTTGAAAATAGATTCCTGACTTTGAAGCTTTCCTTTGATACAATTTTTATTAAATATTTCGAACGACCTGCATTTTTAATTTGAAAATTAAATTCTTTCGTGGAAAATGCAAATACTGTGTGGGCCCTTGAAGAAGAAAGACTTTGAATACAACACTCTCTTAGAACGTCGACAAAGAAATTAGAAATATACGTCTACTCTGTTCCTCTTTGATACAATTTTTATTCAATATTCCGAACGACCTGCATTTTTAATTCGAAAATTAAATTCTTTCGTGGAAAATGCATTGCTGTGTGCACCGAGGATGAGAATAGATCTCTGATTTCGAAGCTTGCCTACGAGGATGAGGTGTGTGGGCCCTTGA
>NW_016907918.1:119182-230834 GCF_001483705.2 Eufriesea mexicana | reverse complement strand
GGGAAAGAGGGCTTTTGAGGTTAAGAAACGCGGTGTGCCGTGCCGTGCCGTTGGTTCGTGCATTTAAATGCGAGACTAAGAAGCCGTTCGTTAGCTGAAAAGCCAAGGTACACGCCGTGAGAACGATTTCGATCCGCGGCATTGAATTGCAGATCGACTGCGAATGCAAATACGCGCTCGGAGATTCGGGTAGGGACCATTTCCAGTTCACTGGATCCTTCGTCCTCCATTTCGGAATTTCCAGCAACCTACAAATTGCTCCCGACCAAAAAATACAGCGTGCCAGAATTTCATAAATTTCCGATTTATTCGCAGCTCAGATTGCGATACGCGTGATTTATACGTGTATCGGGAAAAAAGAACGGATAAAAACGGAATAACAAAATGTATCATCAGAGATGTTATGCAATCTAATCGAATTGAAATTAATACGTAATGCGATAAATGTAAAAATGTTGCGCAATGCTGAAACTGAATGACATATATTGGCATTCGGAATGTTAAACAGCTGATGCCTTGAAAATGAAAATTCATGAAACACGCGATGTTCTCTATTGTGGTTACTGATTTCTTCTATCGAAGCGTGATATTTTCTAACAGCGATGTCAATCGCAATTGGGGTGATAAATGCTCCAATCACGGGAGTTAAAGCGTATATTTTCTGAAAAAAAATCGTCGATGCAACAATAGGAAATAGTTCCTTCAGAAAGGAAGGATGAATCTCTCGAGTGGAACGCAAAGAAGCTTCTAGAGACTCTTATCTCCTTTACTAATTAAAAATAACGACAGATAACTCGAAGATAAAGCATTCAGGGACTCTAACAATGAGAAATGTCCATTCCCTGAATAGGGTTCCAGTGGAACTCGGTTTTATCGCGCCGCGAGTATTGGTATCGTAAAATCCAATAGACCCAGGCTTTCCTCCAGCTCGGTGTATTGTTAGATAACTGTTTAGTCATCAATAGGTCATCTGTAACGACCATCATTCTCACCCTCGCCAATAGATGGATTCCTACTTGTAGGAGGTTCGAGGAATCCTCGACCTCCCATAAATAGAAGTTTCTATATCACCTAAATATCCCTGCCTAAGGCAGGGCCTAACTGACGAGTCCACTAGCATGTCCAGGACAAAAGGCATCCCTTCTTTTTCCTTTCGTCCCCACAGGTGTTTACCTATGTACATTAGATAAACTCCAGACCAGCTAACTTGTCCTTTTTATCCCTTACTCATCCTTGTCACAAAATTGCGCATCCTTACCTCCACCTGTCTTACATCATCCTCTCTTAACCTTCGATGTATAGACAACCCCCACTTATTTCCTAATTCGGATGTAAATATCGTCCATCATCTCAAATCTTGCGTTATTGTTCCTCTAGTATTGAATTTGGTGTCACAGTGTTAACACGTTAAACGCCATAGTTATCGTTTTTACGAGCCGTTCCGTTCACGCCACAGTTAGCCGTCATGCGGGCCCCTCGGGCGAGGCGTGAACCGAAAGTCTCTAGTGCCGGCCCCTAGGGATCCCTAGGGCGCTTAACATGTTAAAAGATCTGGTACGTACTCGGCCGCGTTGATACACTCAAAGTTGGCAATTTTGTAACGAAAATAAGGACTTACTTGGAACACAACGGTCTTAATTGAAAGTCGGATCGATCCAGGCGTTGACAAAGCAACCGCACGACGTTGTTTTGATCGCGATGGCCCAAATATTAGTCCATGAAGAGCGGCGGACTTAATCCGAAGCGGTTCGAAGTGGATTCCAGCGCTAACCGCGGCCAGGAGCTAATTGGTTGCATGCAGGGGCCACGAAACGCGGCTCTAATCGTCCATTTCCGACACTATGAGAGCCAGGTTCGCCTAACAGGAACCCGTCAGGAGAGAAGCTCGCGTTTCGTCATCGGCCAAGTAAATCTCACGGCTGTAAAACTTGATCCTATACTTTACGACGCTTAGATGCTCTTATCGGCGATATCGGGATTATGTCAATGAAGAAAAAGCAATTTTTCCTCGCAAGAGTAACCACTCCTTGGATCGTGTCTCGAGTACGGATCGAGTAGATTACCATTTTTGCACTCGACGTTAATTGAAGTAGCTAGTGTTTATGTAAGTCGAGCTAAGGGTAGGTGGTCTTCTGTACCTCGAGTGAATGCTCGATTACGCAAGATGAGTGTCAGGTGGTCGGGAGATAAGTACTCTAACTACAAGGTATCGTACGCATTTGAATATTCAGGCAGGATGAAAATAATCGCGCTCGAGAACCTTGGATTATCGACCATGATCGGTTTACCTTAGCCAAATTGCGTTACGGTCTCGCAGCAAATCGGTAATTGTTCTTCGGAGTAGAGATTCCGGGATGGATGATCGAGAATATCGAAACCTATGATCAAGGATCGTTGATCGATACTGGTACACGAGTGATTCCTTACGCAACACTGATACAACGATCGGCTAGCCTACTTCGTTTCGGAGATTCGAGGATGATCGAAGCAATCGAGTGTCATGGAACGCAAAGGTTGCTGATCAATAGCTGTGTACGGGTAATTCCCTGTAAAATTTTCTACTTTGTTCTAGAGTAGAGAGAAACGATAAGAACTAATGATACCCTAAGAACGAAGATAATTAATAGATAATTAATCGATAATGTGATATACGACTTCTCTGCAATCTTGACATAGCTGTCAAGATGTTATAAAGCAAAGAAACAGTAGCCAATGGAAATGGTGGAAAAACTATATTGACATTTATTAAACAGGCGAATGGTTAGACTGACCTGTCTGTTTAGAACTACGCAGGTCAAAGACGTCTCGAGAAAACGGGAGACAAAAGCCACGCGCTGTCAAATGACAAAACACAGAGGAAGGGATCGCCCCCACATTGCTAGGATGCAGAGTTTATTTCAGTATTTAATTTTTGACTATAACCATAACGATAATTGGCAGCTAAATCTCGTTGCGAGGATTCGAGCATAGCGATGAAAAGTAATGGTACCCCTGACGGAAAATCGGTAACCGGCGGGTAGTGGGTACGCGATCGAGGGTCCTGGAGTTGTGTAACAGCCGAATTTGGCGTAGTCTGAAACCGGTTACACGAATACGCAGACTGTGGCATGGAGGAGTCGTCGAACGAGTGCAAAGCGGATTGTGGCCATTCGCGTTTTCCTCGAACGCTTCGACAGCAGTTTCGTGTCGGTCGAAGAGGCTTTTACCTTCGCGAGGTGTGCTCGAAACGAGGACGGCTATGCCGTGACGCATTATGCGTGCTCATACGCGGCAACAGCGAAACGATGGAAATGGAGCAATTGAGAAGAATCGATGATCCGATACCATCGACAAGTGGTACCATTTTCGTCAACGAATAGGTTTAGGTAGACTTAGATGACAAGCACACCTGTCTGTCTGTTTGCCCACTCGTGGAAAATAAACGCGTTATTCGATGAGCCATTAGGTCCCTTAATCACCAAGTTGTCATGGGGGGACAAGGATGATGCGAGCCTAGTTTGACGATAATTTGGAAATGGGGTACTTCGGTTCCGTTAAGAGTAGAACGACCAACCTGTAATGTGTTTCTAACTATACCATATACCGTTGAGTGTAATTGAAGTGGTAGGATGAAAGTGGACAGGTAGGAGTAATCGTGTTTCCATCTCGATAGAAGTCCTACCCCGCTAATTTGGTCAGAAGCACTTGTGTGCTTTTAATAATGGAACTCGTCATTTCGTTTTACCGTTAACGAGCTCGGGGGTCTGATGGGTATCCAGGATATAGATCGTATCTAACGCTGTAATTTTCATATGTTTGTAATCGGCATATTGCGACGGAGTTAACGATACGAGGGTCAAATTGGCCTCTAAGGTAATACACTATGATTTTGATAAGCTTGTAATCGCAAGTTCGTGATGGAACTGAGAATGGCTCGAGACTCTGCTTACCCTCTTGCCTAGTATAAACGCTGTTTTTCATAATTCATTATGCATTCGCGTTCTGGTTGTAAGCCTCGGTCAGCTGTCTATAGCAGTGCATAGAGTCTTCGTTGAACTATCTCCGATATCGGACTTTCGCGAATAGATTTGCAGCGACTTGTAGGGGGATCGAGGACTTTCTCGCAAGTTCTCGGAAAAACCTCCGCTATGTAATATATATAATTTCCTCCTGTATATAATTTCACGACCTTTCAATAGTATCTCGGTTTAACCTTTTCGGTACGGAGGAGCTGGCCGCGGTTATACATTCGTGGTACGAGGAAGTTTTCCACAAGAGTGGTTGCACTGTGCAGCAGCGTAAGCCGCGAAAACGTGTTTTGCGGTATTCATAGAAATCTCGAGTGTGACTGACACTATAAACTTTGCATTCGGACCGCGACAGACATCGGTGACGTTTCGTGAATGCTGCCAATAGGCGGCAGTAGTATCGAAAGGGTTAAGGCAGGGCCTGCTAGAAAGCCTTACTGATGAGTTCACTAGCATCCCTTGCTTTTCCTTTTGTCCCTTCTAGCACTGCCACCACATTTGAAAGCAATTTAGCTGCGACAAACTAACTTCAACGAACGTGGAAAAGGAGGGACCCCCCACAGATTTTCCTGACACCATTTCTCAATCATTCCAACGGCCCGTAGGAAAAAGCGCAATATAAAATCGGCAATAAAAAGATGATCTGCAAATGAGAGTAATATCGCGATAACTCGAACAGATGTTCAATTTCTGTAAAATATGGCGGCAGTCGAAGTTGTTACTCGAGCAGGTGATCCTTTATCCACTTTGCACGCTCACCGATCGCTTCGTTCGTCGACTCTGACCCGTCCGCCATAAATCTTCTTTAACCTTTGCATTATGACGCGTGCGGGGTTTCTCTGCCCGCTTCTATCCGCTCGCGACCCGAGTATCGTCCGCGTAATTCGGCTAATCAAGCGTATCCTGTAATTCAGCTCGATGAAACGATCCGCGTTCGTCCGGTGTGCCTTTGTGGAAATCCTCCTCTGGCGTTTTCGCGTCGCACGGCCCGAATTTCGACTAAAATTAGAGTCCTTTCATGCGTTGACGTAGGTATCCGAAAAATAGTATCGTGTATTCTTGGAAAAGACAGGGACGAATTACGATGGAATAAAATTCAGAATATCGGAGATCGTTCGGGAGGAAAAAATTTGGGATCGGTAGAAATAGACTGTGGCAATTTCTGCAGAGGATCCTGCTATATTTTCCTCGCGAGTTCGTCCCTTTTATCGGGTCCATTTTGTCCTTGGTTAAAATAAGAGGGAATTTAGTAACGATGACCGTGAATAAAATTGCCATAATATTCTTTCGCAGTTTTGAGCGGAGGTCCTTTGATGGATGACGTCTACAAATTGGAACAGTACCATTGTCATTGGGGATGCAGCGACTCTAGAGGATCCGAGCACACTGTCAATGGTCAAGCTTTTGCTGGAGAGGTGAGTTTCTCTGACTGATTGTGAGCAAAGATTTGTCAAATTTTCATAACATTATTGCACGAAATTCGAAATTCTATTGCACGAGGTACACGAATTGTACGTCACCTATATTTAACCCTTATCGAACGCTAGCTTTTTATACGTAGGGTTAGCTGGTTTCGGTAAATATGCCAAAGATGGCCGCCTCGTCGCCTCCCACGTGACGCGCGACCGCAGCGCCAAAGTACCGTGGTCACGTGAGAGGTGACTTACGACCGATAAGGGTTAACCTATATTTAATACAAAGATAGATCTCTTATAAAAATTATTTACCCATTGCACCATAGCCAAACTTCTCGAAACGCATCAGAGAGAAAAGAAGACGCATTTGATCTCCCTGCCTCTCCATCAACAAACTGTCCCTCACCTTTCCAAATGTCTAAATAGCGGAAAATGTCAGCGGTAAATTTATTTGCATATTTCACTTGCCAATCTCTGTTTTCGTTTATCCACCGCACGGTATAAATAGATGCAAGAAGCAACCTTATATTCCCACACGGAATTTCCATCTTCAAGCGAGATCGTCGATTCCGTACACGATACGAGGAGACTGTTCAGAAGAGGATTTTAAAAGAACGCACACGTGGGATCGCCGATTAAACATGCACTCCAAACATTCATGACGATCGTCCGGCTTCGAAGCGGATCGTTAATAATTCACTGTCGCGGAGCATGATTCGCGTCACAATCGGTCGTACGAACTTCTTACGGTTGCTTCGACCTTGTTGGAACGCGTGCACTTCGTTGTCCGTGACTGGAAGAAAGATTCCAGCAATAACCAGTTCCCTGTTTAACGGAATCTCTGAAATCGCCGATTTCCTAATACTTTTTCCCGTGTCTCTATTTTCCTGCCTGCGTGAATGTATTTTAAACGCGAGTTTTCTGTAACATCGTATCGGAAAAGAATCTCCTACGTGGTTGTTTACGTTCGCATCCTGTTTCAAAAGCGCCGAAGAATTATGGTAATCGCCGTCCGTGCTGTTTGTATGGAAATTGCGGTAGAATTACGTAAAGAAAATGTGTTCGAACTTCGTGAGTCTAAACTTCGTGAGAAATGCCTTCGGCTGTTACGGAGCAAGGAACTAGGCAGGCGGTTGCGCAACGGAAAAGTTCTTTCGTGATTAATTGTTAGAGAAAAACGCGAGGCGGACGCGTCGATGTTAAAAGGTTGCAAGTGCATTCTTGGATGATCGCGAGGGATACGTTTGCTCGCTGTTCACGTTCCCCTTTCGATCCCCGATGCACACTGTGTGCACTTCTGGTATAGTTTGGTGTAGAATATCACGACGAAGAGCACTGCTAGGCATCCAAAGTGGCGATTATCTTTACTCCGCGAAAGAAAAATGGTTAAATTTACGAGAAAAGGGAGAGGAACGAGATTGAAATGCCGTGAAAGAGATTGATTAATTAAGCGACTGCTTATCGTGAATGAAACTGCTCGGTTGGCCAAATATTTTGCAACGTTTTATCGCGAGATACGTCACTTGTGCGGTAATGGATCATCTGTCAACTATCTGTTAACTCATTTCGCCGGAAAGTTCGCGAAGATTTTATCTGCTCTGTGAATTATTTGAGAAACTCGCTGGCACAAACGTCACGCGCTTCATCCATGGTAGAAAGGAGGCTGAATTCGATGATTCACTGTATCTAAACTAGCAGCTTTCTTCCCGGTCGCATGGCTCTTTTAACGATATCCAGAAGTGGTTTTGAGTGATTAATATTCATGGAGTCTATTACGGATAGCGTGCTTGTATTACGGTGCAAACAACGAGGAAAATTGTCAGTTTAATTGTAAACTGGCTTTTTTTTCGGATAATGCACGAGAATATTCCAGACGTGCGATCGTTTACTGATTCCTCCTGCGGTTGATTAAATTAGCAGAATTGTGTAACGATATCCTGTGACTCGCGATAATTATAGTAATCGCATTATCGATTGTTAGAGTAGCTTGTTCCTCTAAATACTATATCCTCTAAATAAAATTTACAACGGTATAATTCTTTGCCTACATTTAGTTTCCATTGGAAACCCGAAAAATTCCAATTTCTAACGCGACAAGAATTAAAATAATTAGTTTTAAAAATTATTTTTAAATTACTACATTAATTTTGTCCGACGATTAATTAATTATTTTTGCGTTGCAGTTGCATCTGGTGCATTGGAACACGAGCAAATACAACACGTTCGCAGAAGCTGCGAAGGCGTCTGATGGCCTTGCAGTACTCGGCGTGTTTCTCAAGGTCAGTAATCATTCCGTCCGCTGTACCGTTTTCTAGAGCTCGAGTTATCCTTGCAGTTAGGTTCAATCTATGTCAGCTCCGTTTTTTTCCGATCATGGATGAAGAGGAAGCTGAAAATGCACCGAGCTACGAGTTTAATTATCGATAACCGTGTGCATGAGAATCGCTCGCAGGAATGGCACGGTGATTATTATGTAGACACTTACGAGTAATACTCTGGCGCAGCTATAATTAGGTAATCAAGTTAACAATAAAGTTCCGTCGAGGTTTGCTGATCATAGATCTTTTTCCTCTTTGCTCGTCGACAGTGTGTTTTAATTTAAAATCAGTTGCTCCTAATAGCCTCGAAACCGCTATGCTTTTCTATGAACTTACAAGAGTCGATTTCTCAATTTAAAATTTCTAAATTCTTCGAATTTGATAAGAATTAATGCACTAATCCTCATGGAACACGCGATCGTCTGTTCAAGGCAGCAAAAGAATTATCGTCGCTGTGACGTTCGTATTTCAATTTACTATTTTTCTCCTTCTTTTCTTGGCTCGCGAGAGCGAAGAAGATAAAAATGCTGCACGACGATAAGTAGCAACGGAGAATTCGAATTTCATCTCTAGCGACGCGTGGTGGGGGGAATGACCTCGAACGACCAAAGTCTTTCACCGTGGCTGTAGCGTTAAAACGATACCAGTATCGAGTGTCCTGACAACCGTTTCAAAGCCGCCAACGACAGATTCTTAAGATCGTAATTCGCTTAGATGCTGTTTATGCCTTTCCTACGGGTGCATTATAAGAACGTGCGAGCATATTTATAGTCCGAGCTTTTACATAAGATGGTAAGCTCCCGTAAGCAGAATCCGTAACAGTGACGCCGTTCGCTTCATCATCGGTTTGATGACGTGTTACGTAAGCGTCTGAACGAGCATCATTGTTCGACGGTTCGAAGGTGAAGTGAAATTCTTTTTTATCGGCTCGCTATCGCGCCGCGAAGGACGTATGGAAATACCGCGCGCACCAATTTCAAATCCCCGCTTCCGCCATGTTCGCGGAATTTCGCGCGCGATTCAAATTGCGCGACAGACCGATCGAAGTTTCTTTAAAAATTCGAAGAGATAACGCTACCTATAATTTTAATATCGAGATTTAAATTTATAATCGAGAGAGATGGGTGATTGGCAGAAAGACTGAGAGAATTATCGGTTTCGGTTTCAATTTTCAATTGGCCACTTCCGTTCGTGGTTCGCGATCAGGAGCAGACTTTGTCTCGTAAGAGGACGATATAAATTCGAATGTCCAATCGTTTTCAGATAAAAGACACGCGCAGCTATTGTGCAATCATTGTGAGCGTTTGCGGAACAGTGTAACCCGAGGCAGGTCGGAAAGTAGCATTGTGCAACCGATTGTTTACATTGGTCGTGGTTTCCTGGGCATTTTCATTGAATTTATGGTAATCCATCGAATTATTTACGGCAGCAAACCTATTCGAATTTATCTTACCCGATCGCGTTGTTGTACATTTTCCTGTGTCGCATCTTATTTGCAAACTTAATGTCTTTAATCTCATTTCGTCGGACGTGTTTCATATTTAATATTCGATAATTGGAAAAGTTAGGAACTTAGAGCTACGTACTGCGCAATTCATAGTACTTTATGACACGCGTGACAAAAAGTTCGTAATACATCATTTCCTAACGCCTTTCACGAACATAACCGTCTTCAAATCGAGCACAGTGTGAGCCGTTCCATAGTAATCGAGGAAATACATAACACATTTTATCGCGATTGAAGTCCGTTGTAGCGACTTGTTATGCTCTAGAAAGAGCATTATGAATTCCACCCGCTAGCTGTGCATTAACAGTTTCGACAGATCGCAATCTACGCATATATTATTGCTAAGCGATGCACGTTTGACGATCATTGAATAATGCACGGTCATTAATATCGGTTGCGCTCGACTCAACCGCGAGATCGCGCGCTTCTAGCTATATTTAAGTACATTTAAGTACATTTTCCCGTTTAAGTTCTATTTCCTCGTTCGCAGTTTCTCGACAACGCCTTCGAAAGCCACTGGCTTTGAATTCGAGAGACTGGATGGCGACGTTCTTGATAAGACAAATTATAATTCTCGCAGCTTTCATACAACGATTCCAGTCATTCTCGCAACATCATCGCTAATATTTATCGAGGATTTCATTCCTAAGATTCAATAAGAAACGAATAAAGAAAGACGAGAAAAATAATTTTATGAAGAATTTTTGGAATGTACCTTACAATTTTTGATCGACTATTTCTACTTTTAAAATTTCAAACTACCTTTAAAACTACCTTTAAAAGCTTCGAAAATAAGCACAAAGAAACTATGGTTGAAGATTTGTAAGATAAGAAGTTGAAAACACTACTGAATCTACGTATCTCTTTTTCTAAACTTGATTTGCATTGATTATGCAATTGTTTTTGAACTTAACGAAGAAAGTGACACGCATTTTGTCAGTGCTACCATTTTAAAATCATCCAATCTATTTCTCCATTATGCGTCTGCGGTCTTAATTTCACGATAGGTGTTAATGCTCGATAATCATTCTCGTGGAAGCATTACAACGTTACGTTTGAATTGCAGGTGGGAAAGACACACGTGGAAATGGAGAAGATCGCCCGTTTGCTACCCTACGTCTCGCACAAGGGTGAAGTCGTAGAAATTGTGGAACAAATCGATCCCAGCATGCTGCTTCCTGGTTGGTATTTCCCCTAAACGTCGCCAATTTTATATTCCTTCTACGTCAATCCGTCTTCTTCCTCGTTCCTTCTCTCCCGCCATTAACCAATTACTCCTAAAGATCCTTCGAAAACTCGTTTCTCCCTTGTCCGTTTACCAGAAGGTGAGCTTGAAAATTTCATTCTCCTTCCTAGTTGTAATCGCTTAATACTTAAAACCTGTGATATAGTCTAGGCCACGCGATCCTGGCCACACAAAGAGAATTAGAAATTGCAAACAGGGAAGCCACTTACTTCTTTTCGATATCCTTGAAGACCGACGGAAATTTGTTTACCCGCTGCTTCGAGGGCTTGTTAAAAATTCAACAGTTATCTCCTGCAAAATAAAAGACAAATATCAGCGATATCTTCGATATTAGTGCAATCGTGGTCTCGGTTGCACGCAAGAATCGCGAGGATCTATCGCCAGAGCTTCGAGCGGCGTTTTAATTAAGAATTCCTCGCGGCCGTGCATAATACGTTAATGAAGTTACATAATCATTTTCTCCGCGCTCGACGCTTCGCATATTGAATAAATTAGCAGACTGTTTAAGACGTCAGAAGTAAAAACGCGAGCTAATCCATCACGCGAGCGCGCTTTTCTATCGTACGCGTCCGCCATTTATCGCTGTGGCAGTTTTGATCGTTGGAGATACGAACGACTTTTCTTACTTAGTCCTCTCTTCGTTTTCGTGATCCAGGTTTAATATCTTCTTTCTTCTCCGTTCGTTGATCCAGATGATAACGGCTACTGGACGTATCTGGGTTCGCTGACGACGCCACCTTGCAACGAGAGCGTCACTTGGATCCTCTTCAAGAAGTGCATCGAGGTGTCTCATCATCAGCTCAACATCTTCCGCAATTTACGTAAATTCTCCCGTGGCGAAGAGTGTCCCTGTCATGAGAATCATGGAGCGGTAAGTGTACAACAGTTTATTAACAGTTATGTAGAGTCACACAGTGTAGGATCTGGCTATCAAGGTTTAGGCTAGATACCACTCCAAATATTCTATCTCCAAGAGAGAGATTTATTAAGTACGATAGTTAACTCGATGTACTCGAGCGGACTGGGTCTGGTATCTACTTAGTATCTCTGGTATCTACAATTTGGGCTGGTATCCTATTTGGTGCTAGCCTGTTAGCGGTATCCCCGTGATCGTCGTTGCTATTGATAGGATAACAGATGAAAGAACGACAGGAAAAGGAAGGGATGCGTTTCGTCTCGGGCCTGCTAGTGAACCCATCAGTAAGGCTTTCTTCTAGCAGGCCCTGCCTTAGACCGGGGATACTTAGGTGGCATAGGAACTTCTATTTAACACTAGATTTACGGACGCTACCTGTATACCTATTTCTAAGGACACCTGTCAAATTGACAGGTAAAGGATACCACAAAATGTTCCCTACAGGAATACTTCGACCATTGTACCCTAATAATACCTAAAGATATCCTACAGTTATATTAGTCATCTGTAATTTGTTTTATAATAATTTATAATCCTACCATCAGACATAATTTAAATCGAAGGTATCGCTTAAGGAAATTAATGAAGAACGTGGATATAAAGAACCCAGGAAAATCCCAAGTATCCTAACTGACAGTGCACACCCACACCTAGTGCTTAGAATTTGCTAAGTAAAAATTGAACGACTTAAATTTCGCTTTGTCATTCGCGATCCACGATATTTCTCTAACATTTCTTTCTCAGAATTTATCTGGAATTCCTATCGCCGTGAACGAAGGTGGAACGAAACGCCCATCGAACACCTCCCCCGTTGGTTCAATTAATCTTTCTCACCCGGGTCGGCCTGCTAGGTCTGACTCGGTGACACGTTGCCCACCCCTTCCTTCCCATTTTTTCCCCCTTCGTTTTATTTTTAGCCGTCCCGTCGCGTCTACGTCCGGCTGCGAAAGAATGAATTTCAGATCGGCGGAATCACGGCCCCATTTTCTAATTCCGGCGCCTCTGCGTCTCTTGTTGCAGGTAATCAACAACTTCCGTCCACCAATGCCGCTCGGAAATCGCGTGCTGCGCGAGTGCGGCAGCTTCTGAGTCTGTTCCCTAGCGATGGCGCATCGGGATCAGTCGATGACGGGCGAAGAACGACGGGAAAGGAGCGAGCCGACCGCGTTGCCCACCATTATGGTTGACCATGGAGCGGCCGCGACGATTCCCCGGGCTCTGGCCGCTAGTCGTGCGTCGTCGTTCAACCTTCATTCTATATCATGGACCTTTCTCGCCGGGAGAACGAAGTGCCTTCTTTGTTTGTCGAGAATCTCTGGGATGGTTGTTGGAAGAAGAGAGAGCGAAGGACAGGGAAAGATTTTCTGTGAGAAAACCGGTGGATGAAGATAGAGGAGCATGTTCTAAACACGATGAACGTTCTTCGAGCAATTTTAGTAGGCGTGGTTGAATTAAGTAGGATGAAGAGTGATTGGTGAACAGCTGAATGGTGCTGTCTATTGTTTTAATGATCAGCGAGGTTTCTTCGTTAATTATTGTACGTTACTTATGGTATTAAGAGGATTGAAAGATAACAGGAGGAGATAAGGCATGGTATTAAGATAGGGTGGTGATTAGTTTTTAAATTTAGGACAAACTGTAGCGACGAGTTGTAGCGAGATAAGGGAAATTTTAATGGACAGCACCGAAATGAGAATCGAGGATGGAATGAAATTTGGAAAGCATTTCGAAGGGGCCATGGCACAGAACGTTCGATGAACATTTAGACGTAACAGTTGTATACACACAGCGTGTCTTGTTTGAATGATCGTGATTAGTAGAGCGATAGATGTTGACGTTTCGTTATTTGATCACGACCTCGACGATTATCGTGGAAGAGCAAAGCGAAGTGTGAACGTCTCACCTCGATTTCAAGTGCAATTAAAATGTAGCCGTAATGGGAGAGGATTTTGCTTGTCCGTATCATAGAGTAGTGACTAGATATATAGTTGGAGACTTTTGTGACTGCTTGTTTTAACAGATTAGAAACGAGGAACGTGCCTATACGTATATGTACCCTACGCTACACGAGAAGTACACAAGAATTACAGCAGAAAGTTTATGGAGAATTTTTAAACTGAGAATTTTAAAACGTTTTACTGAGATTTTAGAACAGATCCGTCCACTATTGGCCGATCCTCAAAGGATCAAATAGAACACCGAACAGATATCATTGTTTACCAAATGCTGTATGGTAATTATGTTCCGCGTTTAGATAATTCTATACTATATACGTATATGTTTACACGTGTGTGCGGGTGTGATGTTCAATATAGATGTTTGCGGTTTGTATAGTTTGTAAAAGTCTGCGAGGCTGTCGGGTGGTAAACATTGACCCTCAACTGATAACATGTAAACGAAGCTTACACTGCGGAATGATGTTTGATTCAACATATCACCGTCTGTTTGTAGAAGAACTTTTCAATTTGAACTTAGGATTTCCAATTCTCAAACTGCAAATTATATTTTTAAATTGAAATTTCTCGTTGAGAAATTTCCAGTTTAAATTTCTAGTAATGCGTTTGAATTGCGTGTACACGAGTTTGAATTGGTTCATACGGATATTCCGTATGAGTGAAAACATATGCTTCTACGATTGTATCAAAGTACAGATTATCCGGGTGGCATGTTTTCAGATTGGACTATACCAAGCGTGACTAAGAGGTGCCATTTTATGTTATCCGCGCGACATTTATAATTCTTCTTCTAAGTCATTTTCCGAAGCACACCAGAAGCTGCTGATTCGATGTGCCTCAGACTACGCACGCCTGTGTGCCTTTTTAATCACCTTGCGTGAAATAACACAATTGTATACTATTAATATTAACTTTTGTGTCTGGGTTCATCGAGTATCGTTTACTCGATAATTTCAGATGCGAAGAACGATGAAATTGTCCTTTTTGCATATTGCAATTTTGTTTGTAACAGATGCTTTCGTCGCGATGACAACGCCCTCGTTTGTTCCATATTTTAATTTGTTTAACCAAAATCGGGTAATGGTATCGAAATAAGTAAATGGCTCTAATTACATCAGGGATAAATGATGTACAATCTTTGCGTGAAGTTTTAATTGAAGTTTAGAAAAGCTATTTACATATTATTTGACCCGATTCTGATTATAAAACATTTGCGTGACCGTCGGTCAGAGACCGTAAAGAGCCTTGTTTGTGCTAGCATAACGAATGTCAGCATTCGATATGCTAGTTGAACGCGTGCTGAAAGTTCTACCCCCTCTCCACCTTCGTTTTCTTCTGAAACGTGTATTTTACGGTTAATGGCATTTACTTCTACGCGATAATGAAGAACGTTGGTAACGATGATTGTATCTGAGTTTTCTTTTCCCTACTATATTTATTGTTGAACACGTGAGAAGCAATCTGTATATGTATTTCGTAGCATCGACTGTGATAAAAGAAATGTAAGAAAAATGGTAATAAAGAGTCGCGAGACATCTCGTGGCGATAATACGTTAAAATAATTCATTGCGACCTGATGCTAACCTCAAAAATTTATTTGCGATGGATTCGTTAATTCATAATATTTTATTATGGCAAATAATCCGAATAAATATTATTTATGAATTAATCTTGCCTGCTTACGGTGGTTTATAAAAATGCGGATATAGAGTTGAGTTGATCAATATTTTCTATGACCAACAACTAAAGAAACGACTTGTGTTTACCGTGGGCTATAAAAATCCAACGACGAGTTTCTACCGTCAATTTAGTACGGTATGCACCCACCTGAAAACCGGTTGGAGTGGTCGATGCGTGCTTGGATTCGTGATTAGATTATTATGTCTGTTTCTCGATTAAAATGTTTCTACTTGTTGAAATATTACAATCTATAGGTTACATTTGATAAATTATACTAAAAAATTATGGATTTCAAACCTACAAATTCTAATTGATGGTTTGTAAGATATAAATCTAAATATCAATTAAATTTTTACGTTTATTTAATGAATTAATTGTCATAGTTTTAATAAATTAAGATTATTTTAATAAGTCACAGTTAAGAAATTTGTTTAAATTTACCTGATACTACACAAGGAAGGTAAGGATGGACATTATTATATGCTTTGTGTCACAAGTTCTGAAATACCGACCACGGAAAGAATTTGTGCGTTTCTCGCGCTCTCTATGAATTACTACCTAAACTATGTTGGAACAAAATTATCGACATTCGATAATACTGATATTTTACTACCAAATGATAATTTTAATACAAAATGAAGGAAATAAAAAATCTTGGAAAGTTAGAATGAGTTTCAAGTTGTGCAAATTTAATCCAGCTTTAGCTTGGTATTATTTTGCAATTAATAATTAAATAAAACATATAATATCACGAAATAATATTTACAACATGGAAAATAAGCCTGTCTCTTCAGATAAGTGGACCAATGATATCAATAAATATAATTAAAACAAAATTTCACATTACCTTACGCTGACCAGCAATTTAGCCCAATCTTTAGATCTTGCTAATACATCATATAATGTACTCTCTTCTCTCTTTCACTCAGCTCCAATTTCTGACACGTTTCATATAAAACCAGTGCAGTGTCACTTAACACATACACACGCACACACACACATTTACACAATAATACGAATTTATATAAAATTAAAGCAATATCGAAAAAACAGAAATTCGTATATACTTTCTGCGTCAAATATTTCATGGATTCGAATCTTGAGGCTATTGAAAGACCATGAACAATATGGCCGAAGGCACAGATAGAATAATATATCATTAATCAACCTTTAAATTACATTTGATTAAGATATCATTGGCGAACTATTTTACAACATTGTCTTTTACACGTCTCTAATATGCCACTATCACCTAATGAACATAATCCAAAAATTTTTAATAACAATTTTGCTTCATTTCAATTCGATTATCCCTTTACACTCGCGCTCTACATTCCGTCATCAAAAATGCTTCCATCGACGTTCTTCAAGCGTCGAAAAATGAATTCTCTTACTAGGAAAACATGGCTGTGCAAGAAGTTACACGATACCTCCTCGTTAGTTATAATTCCCTTCCTACACAATGTAACCAGATTCTCCACTAGGGAATCACGACCATAGAAAAAGTTAAACGTCACGCCTGTCTCTTCATATTTCCCTATTATACCCCTCCCTTTCTCACCAGAAAAACATATCTATACAAGAGGTTAGAGAAAACTTCTCGGCTTCTAATATTTTCCTGTTACTATTATTAGAAGACAGCCCTCAAGAGCGCTCGGTAAATCGCGAAAATAAAGTTCCCTATTAAGAGAATATAAGAATGTAACTATTCGTCGAATCGATTAAAAAGAAATATTTCTTTATCTCCAATTAATTAATTTATATATTTTCAGTTTCTCACGAAATTTTATTTAACTCTGTGCCTTACCATTTAACTTCCAATAACACGTGCCACAGCCAACAACATCGGACACGTGGAGATACGTCGAAACACATCGCGCGAACTACTTCGTGCGAACGCGGCGAAGAATATAACGCAACTGAGACAGGAAAACATCGTCGGAAATTAACTACGAGGCTGACCAGTGATGTTTACATTCTACGACCCACGGACTATCGTTCGTAATACTCGTGCTCGGCCCGATCTGCTTACAAGTTTCACACGATATTGTAGGCGAAGGGGTCAAACAAAGGAAAAACGACAAAGCAGTGGGAATTTTATCGTAAATATTTCTCAATTTATTTATTTCTCGATTCACTTTCAACGAGACTACACGATAACAATAACATACAGATAATCTTAAGGCTTTTAAATCTTCGAAGCTTCTTATCGCTCTACATATTCAGACGATAATCGAATAACGGATATTGTCAACAATCACAGATACTTTTTGTCTAACATTCGTCGCGAGCGTTTCCAGGCCTTGAACACTTTCGGAATTTCCATGCTCGTGGGAGAACGAAGGAAACGCGTCGCATTGTGACAATCTATGGTACACGATAAAATGAAAGCATACTTTGCCTATGATTTCCAGTGTTCCTCGAGAATAATACACTGTAGCAAATTTTGCATAAATATTCGTAAGTGTCTATAAATTTAAATCTATTCTTTTATAAATTTCTTTAAATAACTTGCTCCTATAAATTTTCAATAAATTTTCTACAGATTGCTTGGTTACGTGAGAAATGATCGCAACAAAAAAGTAGCAAGAATGCGAAGAAAATAAGTTAACAAGATTTCGTTGTTCGATAATGAAGAAATTTCTGACGTATTTAAAAATTGTCGAGCGTGTCAAGTTTGAGGAATTATCTCTTGTAAAACCAATTTCGGTTTTCAAAGCTATTCGAGGAATACTGAAAATCACGGGGCCCGCTATTATTTTATCGAGTACAGAATATACAAAATGACGAACTAAGTGAATGATGAATGCAACGCTCGAAGGTACGAAATTAAAAAGAACGGAAGACTACGTAATATCGTTGGTCGATCGATCAAAGACGAATCACTTCGATCTCCATTTCCTCGCGTTACTCTTTTCTTCACGTCGGAACGATTTAAAATATAAAAACGGAAATTCCTCGATCGATCCTATCGAAGTAAAAAATGTGCGGCTCGAACGAAGAGGAAGAAAAGAATAAAACGAACTATCCATCCGTATCGTAAATTTTCCGCTTGCTTAACACTGAAACTACCAAACCAGTTAATACGTCTCGTTCCAGATTTCCTGTTTTCGTATTTATCGCGAGCACACAACTGCTTATGTCGAAACTGAATGGTCATACTCACAGGGATAAACGTGAAGATAATTATGCACGGAATATTTAGTAACATATTAATTAATATTCAAGGCCGAGTTGCAATTCGAAGATGGAAAAGTTTGCACAGGAGAACTTTCATTGTCCAACAAGCTTGGTCACTCTGACGTTCCTCAGAAGTGCAACTGGATTTATTTTTTAAATCGACTTTCTTTTCGCGCAAATCGATATTACTTAATTATCCTTGCTAAAACAGCTCGATGCACATTACAGGTCGGTAGTTCTAGTGTCAATGAAATAACGATCCACTCGGTTACACAAAGGTACATTCGTGTGGTTGGCACCACATTTTCGTTTCAGTAAAATGTTAGTCGTTGCTGATACAGCAAAATTAATTAAAAGAGATCGCAATGAAACCATCCACGATTCCTCTTTATGTCGTATCCCCGACCGCAAGCTTCTTCGTCCGGTTTCTAATCTCTTCTCTCGAATAAAAGCGCGTACCCACGAATTATCTAAATCTCGAATCGCTGGCCATGCTTAAAACTCACTCGAAACTATCTTATTGTCGGCGACTATCGATACACCCGCTTTCAGGTGATTCTTCGGAAATATAAACACGTGTTAACATTTAATATTGTCGTTAAAGTCACATCGAGATACAGTAACTATCGTAAACATTTGAACTGCGTTAACATCCTCCAACTATATCGATTATAAAAGATATGCTTGGAACAACTTGCATATAGATACACGACGGCGTTGGATAAAATACACAATATCGAGTATACACGTCGATTTATACGAAAATATATATAGATATACCTACACGTGTGCCTCTGTGTATGTGTAAAATCTTTAAACTGTTCATTCGTTTCGTGACTTGGTAGAAGGATTCGTGATAAATAATTGACAGACACTCCGCGGAGTTTAGATCCCGGAGGCTTCGCTTTGTGACAATTTGTTGAGGGAAGAAAGTATACGGTCGTCCATCTCGAAACCAGAGTCTAAGAACACAGGTCAAAGTAAACTAGTGACGATTTCTCTCCGATCATCTTCTTTATAAAAGAACGTTATATAAAAATAGAGGCAAACTGTGTTCTATCGAACTCGAATCCTCGGTTCGTCGTTACAGATTTATCATTGAATACGCATGGCCCCACGACTTTAGGACACACGATAATATCTAGAAGAGAAAGAGTACACATACATCGGTGATCACAATCTACAAACGATTACTACAAATATTCACGTTGTTCTTTAATACTCGTTTTGTACGTATAGCCTACGATTATTGTCATATGTCGTTACACGATGCTCGAAATGAAAGAAAGCTTGCTGAGCTAAAATCTAGAGGTAGTCGGACGACGACGCCAACTCTCTGTAGCCTAAAATAGAACGTAAAGCCTAACGATATTTCAACGATCCCTAAAGCACTCTCAGCTAGAAAAAAGAAAAAAGTTAATCGATTTCAGGTATCTGTTAGCTCGTCTGGATTGACCTCTCCGCGATAATTAATTTTTCCCCGGCCGCTTCGTGTGAAGCGAGTTTAATCGGTACTCGAGGCGATCAGCTCGTAAATCGAGTTTCTGTGCTAGTGGAACGATCTGCTTCTTCGATGGCTCGCATATTTCGCCGCGTTTCTGGGTCATCGAATTATCGAAAATTGTTATTAAACGGGATGGACCATAAAAACTCGCCGCCTGTTAAAATCGTTTCCTACGAGATTTAATCTTCCGTCACAGATTTCAATTTATGGCAACGAGGTGGCGAGATGCGTCGCTCGTTCGTTGTAAGAGCCACGTGAACTTTGAGATCCCGATATAAATTTTAAATACCTCAAATACGGTTGTAAAGGCTTTGCGATATTCGATATCTTATCTGCCTCTCGAAAATGTTCCTCCGATCAATATCCGCCGACTTGCGTCAGTCTTATTGCAAATGACCGATTTCGTTTGAAACACCACTCGAACAGGATGTAAAATCACTCGAAATCGAAAGCTCCACGAATAATTGGTATTGTACGGCACAAAGATCGAAATTTGAAGATCTACTCTACGTATCCGATAAAACATTTATACGAGTAACGAGAATAAATAGATTTTACATATTATTCCGATGCACAGTACCTTAATCGTCTCGTAGAATCTAATCGCTAGAAATATCATTATTATCGATACCACCGCTTCTGTTACTCTTTGGTGTCCACGAAATACTATTCTAAACGAGTTTCCATTGATTCATCGAGTACTGGTTTCAATTTTGAACGTGGTGATCGTATAAACGCTAAATTTCTCGTCTCGTTTCGCATCGTTCGAGGTTTCAGAATATAGAAGTTAGAATGAATCTCTCAGCTGACAGAGCTGTTAGACGAGTTTCGTCAGAGTCGTAGAAGACGGTAATACATTGGAACAAAAGACCTGGAATGTAATTCTCTCCTGACACTCTCAAACTACGCGAATAATGAACGAGATGAAAGTCTTTGACCCTTAAAACTACGCGAGCACTGGCCTTGTAGCTTGCTCTACATTCGACTTTCTTTCACTTGAAACGCAACGCAGAAGTTCCAGACATTATCTACGCGCAATGGAATCCTTCCACGATAACAAACTGTCGTCATAGTGCAAAATAGAAGGAACAGTGTCAAGAAAATTATGTTAGAGGGTAGACCTTTGATTCCTCATTGAATACTAATAATTAACATTGCAACTAATCACGTTTACAAATACAGCTCCGAATTATGGACGCACTGGTACGAGGTTACGTGGAATATTCCATTATGATTTCAGATCTTGAACCATGTCCAACGTCATCGTTTATTTATCTGTACTACCGTTGTTATTATTCGGATATTCTTATAACTCGTGTCCACTTCAATTGCTACTCTGATCATTTTTCTTTTTCAAGTGATAATCTACTTCAACAGGATACAAAGATACACCGATAACTTGTCATTTGGTATTGTAATCTCTTGGAACATCTCGAAGAAGCAGATATTAATTTCAGATTTTAATTAATAAACCAACGAGGTAGAAGAAATGTTGCACACAAAGAGTAAAAGAATAATAATAACAACGGCTGAGAACGTGGGTTGCGAAATCCTGTAGAATCTTATCTGGCATTCTAACAGAATCAATCATCTCTTAACAACCTTTAACAATTCATTTCTCGTCTACCTTAAATATCCATAACCAAACACGGAAGCTCTATTTTCGCAATATCATCAATCACAAATAAGACTAGTCGATCATTCTCTGACTTTCTATCTCTCAATCTTCGACTGTGGAAGATTAGCGTTTAAAACTTGGCGTTTTGCCTTCGAAGATCGTTCGGAATGATAATAGTGAGGAATGAGCCAAGGGCCAATGTGCCACAGAGGAAGATGTTCGCCCAGAAGTCACCCAGAATGGTGAAGAGGTGGCCATAGAGCATCGTGAAGATGATACCAAAGATTTGACACACCGCATTCAACAGACCCGTGGACGTTCCTTCTGGTTCCGGATATGTCAGCTCTGCAGCGAACTCGAAACCCACCGGCAGGTAGCCTGTCATGAAGAATCTAGATCAAATTGAAAAAGCCATTATGTCGTGGAAAGAACAGGCACCATGAAAAAATTTAAACACGAAACGTTGATCTCGAAGTGGATTCTGAAACTCACTAGTGGATTTAGGCTTGGAAGAATCCGAAATTAAGATATTAGGCTCCTATTAATATCTGCATATCTAAAATATCAATAGGGTGGTTGATGCTTACCCCAACATGCCGGATGTTATGTAAACGATGTATATCTGACTGGTGTCCAGAGTGAACGTGAATACGATCATGCCAATGAAGGACAGAAGGTAAACCCCTAGTGTCGTCTCTCTGCAAATAGATGTTAATTCACATACATAGAACCTATTACCAAGGCAAGTATACTTCATCGATCAATCTGCTTGGAAGTTTCGCTCACTTGAATTTGTGCGTTTTGTCCAGCACGATGCCACATACCACGGAACCCAACATCCCAGCGCAGACGATGGTTAAACCGATCCTTCCAGCGTCTTCTTGCTGATTCTGAAAATTAAAACGAATAAGTTTGCTGCGAGCAATTTTAACGATATACACTGAACGCGATACGAGGATTTTCTCAAATTAAAATTAAAAGCCAGAACGAAATAAAAAGGTACAATAAAAGAAGCGACGAAGAGGACTTACAGGGAAGTATGTAATGACTATATGATTGAGATGTGTGCTAATGGCATAGAATACGCCCACGTTGATTCCATAGCTGAGCAACAGCAACAAGTAACCCACGTTTGTGACTAGTTTCTTTACAGAGAAAAGGAAGCTTTCCGTGGATTCTGTCTCCCTTTGCACCGCTTGCGCTGGACTCGGAGGAAGCGGTGGTTCAGACTTGAAAACTGAAAGAAGAACATTTATTTAACGCCTCGTCTCGTCGGTAGTGCACCTAAATTTTACGTAAGAATAAAAACGAATCGAAGAACCTGTTTGTCATTCGGGTTATGATTGCAGGGAAGTGTAGATACTCACAGATAATTATGAGGACCAGAATAATGGTGGTAAAGGCAGCCACGATATAGAACATCACTTGCAATCCTCGGCCAGTTACATCCACATCGTCGCTATTTTGCACCAGCATCGGTGGGAAGAGGAAACCGATCGCTATGCCCAACTGTAAGTGGAAACAATCGTTCGAACGTCGGATGCATAGTACAAGAGGAAGAATAAAAGGGACCAATTACGAAATTCTTTCGATCAAAAAAGGAAGATGTAATTGTTAGTTGCAAGTTTGCACGAATGTCATCAGTTTATTGTGAAATTGCCGTCGTCGAGAGAGATGCTCGATGGCCATTGTTGTTATTTCAAGGAAGCAAGGGATCATTATTCTTTTCAGCCTATCATGGACCATTCCGACGAGAGTTCCGCTCTCGAAAGCTTGTGATAAATCATATATAATACAACAAGGTCGACGATCATTTATACCAATTTCGTGATAGCTATTTCCCATTCGTTCTACGCAACAATCTATCGAAGGAATTACGAAATTTGCTAATTAATGATAAAAAGAGGAATACCCTTCCGAGATCTCTTACTTGCTCAGGAAGCTTGTTTCTTTGGAATGCTTCAAGGGTTTCAGTAATATATACTGGTATGATAAAAATATAAGCGGAAAGATATGTATCTTCCAGACGAAAACAGGTCGAGATCCACGTCAATCGCAGACACCGAGCTCATAACAAAATAATCTCGTCGGCAATGCACCTTGAATAGATTATCTCTGGGAAAGGGTGCTCCGTTTAAAAATGTAGTCGTTTAATTCACTGGATGGGGCCCAGATCCCCCAGTGCAGCCGCGAAATGAAACGTGGGTGCATAGTTCGACTCCGTTTCCCACCTAATCACTGCTTAACTCTTCAACGACCCTGTCCCTCGAATTAGAGTTCTGTCAAACAGGTAGTGTGCACTCGAGCTCCATTAACGAGCAGTGTCGTTCGTTAACGACTAGCCACGGGAACCAACAGATTCATTTATTCGTCTTCCATTGATGGAAATCGCGTATTCGACACACGATTCTACTGTTTCGGTCGAATAGAGCGGAGGGATAAGGTTGTAGGCTGATGGACGTTGACTTTTGAGACGATAATTGGGACAATAGCCTAACACGACGATGTCGAACGTCTTCCTTAGGTGAAGACGGCGAATTAAGATTGAAGGAAGAACAAGGTATACCAGAAGAATGACGTTGCAAAGGGTGTTCGAGGGTTAAGAGCAGTTTAATTAATTGGTCGTTGAAGTTGCAGCGAACTGTCCTAATTGGCTGGCATGTTCGAGGGTCGAGTTACGTGGAGAGGACATGAAGGATCAAAGCCTGCGAAATTATCGCACAGGAGCTGTTCATTTGGGCTCGTTCGAGGTATTTCAATGTTAAAAAGTAGATTCGTTCAATGTTTGCAAGCATCCGAGATCCCCTTTGACTATCTTTTCTCATCCCACAGAGATTAATCATGGCAATGCTGGAACACTCTGTATGAAGCGCGCTAGGATAGATATACGTCGATGTTCGTCTCTGTCGAAGGTTATTCAATCTTCCAGTACCTATGCACGTGTCTATTCGATCTTTATTCTCCGGCGTACGCAATGCCAGCCAATATGAAGCTCGTGGAAAAAGTTTTTGACCCAGCAGTGACTGACCTGATTTCCAAAAACGCCGATGCTGCAAGCGCTGCTGACCTGGTCCGGACCGAACCAAACAGCAGCTAAACGAGCTGGGACCGACAAGACGAACGTTTGGCTCACGGCGACCAGGGTCTGGCCGACGAAAGTGACCCAGAACCTATCTGGACTCACGCTGAACACTTTTATCCAAGCTCCAAGCGCCGTTCCGATGGCACCTACCAGGGCGGCTAACCTGAGTCCCTGAAATCGAACATTAGGCATTTAGAAAATTAGGAGAGATTGGCATAAACTGACACTTGAATTGACGGCTGCTGGACACTGGCCGATTCACCATCTAATTAAAACTAATGTTACATATTTGGAACACGTTAATTCGAATTCTATGCGGATGTATAATCGCTGAAAGTGTATTGGACACAGAAAATTTGCACGAATCTGATATTCTAAAAAATATACTATACTAACATATTTAATATTATTATTTAATTTCTTTTATCTCTTTAATTCATGCCTTTCAATACTTTTCGCATTCTCTATATATTTGACAAGTCATTGTTTTCAGTGAAAGCGGACGGTTGATAAACTGATAAGAAGAAGAATTCTTCGAAGATGTGACAACGCAACCGACTATATGGAGAAAGTCTGACCTTCATCTGTTAGCCAAGTGCCCAAATCTTCTTGGGCCTTTTTCGAGAATTCATAAACTTCACGTGTGACTCTACTTCTACTGTGAGTCCCAACTACAATATTCCTCGGAAAACAAAGCATTTTGCAAAGAAGCATGGGAACAAAGGAATGATTGCACGAACAATTCAACCCGACTCGCCTTGCGAAAACATCGGTTTGTATTTTATCACGTAATTCCATCATAAAGACCAACGAAATAGAAGAGTTCGATGTCCTTTCAAAGTGCCTCTCAAACGAATTGAAAATTTTTTTTAATGTTATAACGAGCAAAAATTTCCGCAATTTTTAATTATTCGTTTGAATGAGAGATGAATGAAGAAAATCTGGTACTGGATCATTCATTCCACTTAGCCCGTATCTGAATACCGATGTCGGAATTGTAACACGCTGTGCGATAAGCTTACGTGCATATACATATTTGATAAGGTGTTATTTCGTAATTACAAATGATTCTTGAATTCAGGTACCTGTAGACTGGTAACCCGATTTATCTTTACGTATCAGACAGGAAGATGCCAACAAGATCGCTATCTTTGAATATCGTGTAGCGAAACAAGGGCAATCGTCGTGAATTCGTAATACGTCGTATTGAAATAGTAAGTACAAATTTTCCACAAATTTCGAAGCATCGATAACCTTTGGACTTCGAATTTATCTCTCATCGATAAGTTTATATTGTCCGTTTGGCCGATTAATCCTCAAAATAATTAATCTTTTTCAGTGTCGAGGGCGACAGTTCTCAGACCCGTGCTGCCAGACGTCTTTGACATCTTCGAATTTAATCGAAGAAAATCGAGACAGATAATTTAAGGAAAAAGGGGTTCTACAATAATCCAGAGAATCGCCAAGCCAATTAAAACGCGTATCTAGAGCCGAATCGAGAAAAAAGATATATTAAACGAGGTCTGTTTGGCCCTCGTTCCGTTTCGATACCTTTTTCCTCTTGGTTCCATTATCGACGACGTTCTAAATGCAACGAAAATATAAAATGCAAGTTTTTAAGCGTGTACACTTCTCGAGATACCATTCTTGATAACGAAGTCGATTGGATTAACCTTTAGAACGATTGAAATTAACTGCTTTCAAATGTTTATGCTGGAGTAGTATCTCGGTTGTTAACGCATAGATAAGGTAAGCGAATTCAACGATATCAGCCTGTTGAAAAAATTGATTAAACCGAAAGAAAACGTGTCCACAGTCTGAAAGTAGGTTAATTAAAAATTCGATGCACTCACGAATTTATCCAACAGATAACTCGCTGGGAAGATGAATGGAATGTACGTAATCATGAATATCATGCTGGTCATGTCCACTGCGAAGCTTGACACGTTGTAATACGGCATCAAGATGTTTTCGATGATGCTGTACTGTATCCACTGCATCGCGTTGCTGGCGCTGTACAGCACGAAGATCATCAGGATCAGCCATCGTCGTTTGTACACTTTGGTCTCGATGACCTGCAAGAAAAAGGTTCTATGAATTTAAGTTCCATGTTATCAATTCCTTACGGAGTTTAAGCTTCTTTACACCCAGATTTTCCCTGCATTTAGATCTCCTGGGTACTCGGATCAGCACTATCTAGGTCTCCACTATCTTCATCCTAAGTGCTTTCCATCAAGGATCCCCTGAATCCAATTTCTAGCGTACCTAGATCGCGCATTTTTAAATTCCAAAGCATCAAAATCCTTAAATACTCAGAATACTATGATTTAAGGTCCTTCGAACCTAAATTCATGTTTTCCAGTAATTTCTAGGTTCCCTGAAATCCCTCGAATTTAATTTTCCTTTTTCATATCCAAGTTTCCTGAAATTAAGATCCTAAAGTTAACTCAAACATGAGATGCAATTTTCCCCAACGTTTTTACTTCCTCGTTCTATCTAATGCCCTAAAACATTCCGAGCTGGCACATCTTCCGGAAGAAACCCTTCAGCTCTCACGAAAAAGAATAAAAAGAAGAAAATTACACTCGGAACGGCGAGACTTTTCCGTTCATGAAGAATTTATTGAATTACACGAAGATGGAATACAAATTTGCGGATTAAAGTGTTCGACGTTTACAGTCAGCTTGCGTTTCATCGACAACGTAGTCACCTGAGTAGGCTGAATCCCGCTCTCAATGGCCTTCACGTAGTCCGCCGAGCTTTTCACCATTTTTGCGTCCTGCCCTTGTTCCATAATCCACGGAAAAAGGCAACCCTTGGATTTCCTCTCTACTCGCTTCTACTCCGTTTCCAACGTTCCTTTGACCTCTTCTCTCCTCCTCTATTTACTTTCCGATACTTTCCTCGAGTGCTCTTCAGTCTTCGATCGAGACCCTCTGCGAAAGGTCGGGAAAGCGAGGAAATTTTTATTCGCGGGTACAAACAGGGTAGCACGTATGCTCTTATGCATTAAATCTAGCCACGAAACGGCTTAATGACTTCGCGCGGATTAAAGTACCAATTAGCGGCGCCATGCGCTTCTCGAGAGTCAACCGACTGCCTGAACAACGAATTCAGATGTAGATGCAGGAAAAACGTGTAAATACGATCTTCTCGAGCGTCCTTGACAAAACCTGTTCTCTTTTCAACGAGAATTTCCTTATTTTTCTTTCTTTCTTGCCATTTTGACACTACGTGATCTGGAAATCGTAACGATCCCGTTGAAGAGTTTTGGAGTTCAACGAGAACGGGTTCAAAGGGAAAATGACTTTCGAGGAATGTTCGAAGGATGTTTAACACTAGATCTTTAATGGGTACCTAACTATAACGTGCACGGATTATAGTAATTTCAGCGATACGATGAATACGAGTGAATATATTGATTACAGTTCTTTCTTAATATGAGTTGATACCAACTTTATTCTTAAATTGGTGGGCAGGCGTATGTGTTCGGTGATTGCAGAAAGGAAAATTCTGGGACCAGTCTTTTTGACTGAGTTGATAGTTCTAGTGTTAACGCGAGTGTTATAATTGTTAGGATATCGTTGGAAAAAGAGTCGCATCGATCGATGAATAAATATGAACGATGAATTATTCATTGGGATCGTGATTCGATTACCGACGGACACTCCGACGCGATTTGACGAGAAATTAACGAGATGAATAAATTGTCCAGCTATGTTGCACATCACCGTGTGTAAGAACCTTCCGTGGCCATTGCGTAATCGATGATTGATCGAGAAATTACCAATCGTTCGTGATCAGGCTCATTATCGCGAATCTGCTTCCTGCAGGCAAGACTCTGTCAACTTTTGTGAATTTCGAAACGGTCTTAAACTAAAAGTTTTTCGGTAAAAAGTTCTTCAAAAGATTTCAATTTTTGGATATATTATGCAAAATTGGGTGGCCTAAATTTTAGAATATCCCCAGATTTTTAACAACCCTGAAATCCGAGTTCCCCGAGACTCAAAGATCCAAAGTCTCAAATACTCGAAGCCTAGTGACTGAAATTTCGGAATACTTTGTTATCTAAATTTGTAAAAATCTAAATTCCGAGATAAGCATCGAATTATCGATCATTTAACGCCTCTGAAATCTTCCTCGATAGTCAGAGTCCCAAATAGCCAAACATCCAAAGCGAATTCTCAAATTTGACTCGACAGCTTTAATTCCGAAATATTCCAAGTTTTAAAAATCCGAGTTCCCAAATAAATCCAAATTTTCCGAAAATCCACAGACGTAATTACCCAAAGATCCAAAGTCTCAAATACTCGAAGCCTAGTGACTGAAATTTCGGAATACTTTGTTATCTAAATTTGTAAAAATCTAAATTCCGAGATAAGCATCGAATTATCGATGATTTAACGCCTCTGAAATCTTCCTCGATAGTCAGAGTCCCAAATAGCCAAACATCCAAAGCGAATTCTCAAATTTGACTCGACAGCTTTAATTCCGAAATATTCCAAGTTTTAAAAATCCGAGTTCCCAAATAAATCCAAATTTTCCGAAAATCCACATACGTAATTACCCAAAGATCCAAAGTCTCAAATACTCGAAGCCTAGTGACTGAAATTTCGGAATACTTTGTTATCTAAATTTGTAAAAATCTAAATTCCGAGATAAGCATCGAATTATCGATCATTTAACGCCTCTGAAATCTTCCTCGATAGTCAGAGTCCCAAATAGCCAAACATCCAAAGCGAATTCTCAAATTTGACTCGACAGCTTTAATTCCGAAATATTCCAAGTTTTAAAAATCCGAGTTCCCAAATAAATCCAAATTTTCCGAAAATCCACAGACGTAATTACTTTGTAATAAACTTCCCATATAATTCCATTTCTCAGGTACTCAAAAGTCGCGGAATCCGTGTGCTGGTACAATTTAAGCCCCAAAGTCGTCGAACCAAAATCCACGTAAAATTCTCTCCGCCCTTGATCCCTCCTCCTCGCTCTCCAAAGTCCTCTCGTAACTTTCATCGAGTTATTATACACTGATTTAACTTCGACAGGCAGGGACATTTGCATAGAAATCGGCGCAAAGGAGTACAGAGATCCCGCGGAGAATCGAGCGTGAAAGAGGGTGCGATCTCGCGATTGAAAGACGAAGAGGACCATCTACCACGATGAAACTCGACGTACACAAGACACGCAACGCGAAAAGATCGACCTCGAGCCCGCTATCGTGCAAGAAATCGTTCCGTGATTTATCCTAACGAAGCTGCAGCAACATGTCCGGTCACAAGTAAGCGTTCTCGCGAGTGGCGTATCAACTTTCAATTTTCTTGCACGCCTATGTCATTATTTTTTCCAGTCTCGCGCTATCGGCATGCTTGTGAAAGCCGTCTCGAAATCTGTTCAAACAAAGATTCGGATAAGAGCGTCTGAGCACCGTGAATTCTCCAGCGACCTTTGCAATTACGAAATTACTCCACCGAAATATAATTTCTCGATGTTCCAGTAGGATCTTGGGTTCGATCATTGCCATTCTCCGAGGTGGGACTCGTCACGAAGATCACGTGGAAAGTTCACGTAACTTTCCTCTAGAATTATTTCCTCGAGCGCGAGCGTAGCTGGTGTTGCGATCACGTTTCCGGATAGAAACGTGGAAAAACGTGGGAAAAAGTAGAAAAACGTGGGGATAATTGATGATACTACGCCTCAGTTGGACAACAAGTATGATTGCATGCAACGTTGAGTGGTAGGCTTAGGATCGATGGATGAACGACGCCACGCGGATCGATATGATCGCGATTTGGAGGAAAGAAGGGAAAAAGATACGAAACGCGAGATATGTATAAACGGATAAATATAAAGAAAAGAGGTATTCGTGGCGTGGAAGAAAGGGAAAGAAGAATGTCACCGAACGAGACGAGATGATCAATATTTAAACGGATGCTCGCGGGATATAGACCTTAATATCGAGCCGAACCACACCGTTCGCGTTCCCCCACGCACACGCCACCTCTAATAATTTAATCGTTAGAAGATAACAGAGATAACGATTCGTCGCGAAAAGAAAAACAAGGAACAAGCTGTGGGAGTACAGTGACGAACAGCTCGATGGCCGCATCGCGAGAAGTCGATGGAAGGTCGATCGAGGATTAGACGCGAGTTTCGTCCGGAATTCTAGGTTTTAAGGTCAAGGATCACGGGACCATTTGCGCGGCCAACACGAGACATCGCTTTCCTTCTACCTCTCGCGAATTGCAAATTTCCATTTGAATTTACGCCCAAGAACCCACCGAGATCCGAGCAAACACGATTAAGTTAAGTTCAAACTGAGCATCATCAATGGGCTTGATAATGGATCGATGAATTTCACGGGACCATGGATCGAATGGAAGCAGATCGTAGAAGAAGGATGAATTCCGATCGTAGATGAAGGATCAATTCCGCGAAAAAATTGAAGGCCCTTCTCGAGACAGATATCGCGCGATTGCGAACTTACTCGAGCGATCTAGATCGCGTATCTCGAAATGTGTGCCGCTGGCGTCACTAATTGGTCGTCGAACGCAGAGCTTTCCTCGAAACTTAACGAAGAATAGGGAAAGCAGCTTTGTCCCGAAGGTCCCTTGTTCGCGAATTTTTCTCTCCCTTTATAGCGGCCTCTTTGTGTGGCACGAGACAATTGGAGGACCGCCGATTCAAACGATGTAACCGATGCCTCGAAACCCGGTCACGATACGCAAGATAAACACAAAGTAGGAACTCGATGTTTGCCTTTTCAGAGTGGAATAATTCTGGGACCTACATTATCGCGATATTTCTTTCATTTTCGTACGTTTACCCGATAGATCGTTAAATGGTATTCGTTTCGTCCCACGCGAAGATTTAATAAACAATCGAGGGTGAATAATTCTGGGACCTACATTATCGAGATATTTCTTTCATTTTCGTACGTTCACCCGACAGATCGTTAAATGGTATTCGTTTCGTCCCACGCGGAGATTTAATAAACAATCGAGGGTGAACTTCGCGCATAGCCTTCAGTGGACTATCTCGAATTTACATTCCGTTACTCTCGGTTAACCTTTGAATACAATCAACCCGGAACGTAATTACGCTCGAACACCGTTTCGCTTAACTTTAGCCGGAATGAAGAGAGCGTGCCGCTAGGCGCGAGTTTCGCGTAATTTTCGGTAACCCGAACGCCAGATCCTCCATTTGCCTCGGGAATTACCCCAGGTAGAAGATGACTCGATGACGAAGTCGATTTAGTAGTTATTAGAGATTCGACTTACCTGGACGGTCAAATGCGATGATCTCGTGGATCCAACGATCGATGAACGAGAGACACTCGTCTCTCGGGGTGACCTCTTCTATCGGCGTGTCTCATAAAGTCGTCTCACGTTGCTCCTTACACGTTATTCGATCCACGTTATTCGTCTCACGGCGAATATAACGTACTCGCGGCGCGAAATCGAACGGAGTTGTGGTTGAAAAATCCACGTAGAGGCCTCGCGATGGCGACGCGAGGACGGTCGAGTCCACGTGGATCGAGCGTTTCACGCCGGTCGCTAAACAGCGTCGATATCGTTCAGTCACGTGCGAACGTAGCTGTTTCGCGATTGGTCACCGACATACGCGCGTGAAACTTGGAAACCGAAGCTGAGAAAGATCGGAAAGTGAGGATTGAGTTAGAAAAGACAGCTGTCTTCCGACGAACGATCTCTCGAGGTATGGATCATGGGAAGACTCCCGGGATCGTGGACTGGTTTCCGACTGGATCGGAAATCGGTCAAAGCATACTTCTCCGCGCACTTTTCCGTATGGAGAAGCGAGCGTTTGTCGACCAACGAGATTTTCCCTCTCTCACTCTCTGTGCCGTTATGGATCGCTCGCTGCGCTACAGGTTACCCGATGTACGATCAAGAGACTCGTGGAACGTTGGCAGGAAGGAAGTGTGGTGTTTGGCGTGCGATTAGGCGAGCTCGTCTGTCATGGCTAACCGCAGCCGGTGCGACATCCGAGTCCACGGAGCGCTGGACATTAACTAAATCCGATGGATTCGCCGCGGCTCGCACACCACCTACGTCCTTCGTTTGATAGCGACTCGCGCGCATCGGCAGAACGCGGCTCGATCCATTGCTTCTGCGCGAGATTTCCGATGCCTCGAGCCCGCGATCAGCCGTGTCGAGATAAGGGACTCATCTTCCTCGTTCCCTCGGATAAGAGATCGGTTTGCTCGAATTTCCGTGGGTCAGGTGGTCTCATCCGCCCGCTCTGGTACGTCTTGGTGCACGAATTTTGCCTCGGGGTAGTTGACGGGGGAGTGGGTGACTGGCTTCGAATGGGGATGAAGTGTCTTTTCTTCGTCTACTTGGTTTTAGCAAATTCGTATAATCTTGCCATCGTTTGGGTCGCATGGATCTTTGAAATTTAACCTGTGATCTGCGTCGAGTAGTATAGGCAGATGGTAGCAATAATTAACACTTTGCACCGAGGAAATTTTACACAGAAATTATGTCACGTCACCGGCTATTATTTTGTAATCCAATCTTCAAAATCACTTTCACGCGCAATATTCTATATGATCCTGGGTTTCATAAATTGAAATAGATAATGCGAGGGCAATGACGAGTTAACTCGTCATCGGTCAACAACGTTTGGGCAGGAAAAGACGAGTTAACTCGTCACCGGTCAATAATGTGTTAAGATAGTGCGATTATGCTCCTATCGTGGAAAAAGGTATCCTTACTTGATCGCAAGTAATCGGGTGTTCTTGGGAATTGGGGAGAAAAAAGAAAAATCGGAAACCGATTATTTTTGCTGTTGTTTTTAAATATGTAGCTAGATCTACTGACGTGTAATGTGTAGTTAAATGTAGTATAAGTAGATAATAGTAATAAAACTGGCGTGATCGCGTTACTATCTTGGGAAAAGGCTCAGCTACTTTGTTGAAAGTAGTTATATGGTTTTGATAAATAAAACAGCTATTTTTTTTATTTTTTATATTTTGTAAATCTAACACTGGGATTATCTAGTGTAACGTTACGCTTAAATATAGTATAGCTAGATGAAAGTAATAAAAATGGTACGACCGTGTTCGTATCCCAGGAAAGGCATTTTAGCCTTTATCTAATCGAAGGTAGCCATGCCGTTTTAGCAATAGAGAAGATAAAAAAATCTGCAACCAGTGATTTTAGCTCTAATTAGCACTGGAGCTATAAAATGAGTCAGTCTGTCTGGACGCGGACAATTTATTTTTACAGTTATTGAAATATAACTGCTTCTTAGCAAAATTCATATTTACTCTTGTTGAGATAGGGACGTAATTGGATATATCTATGTATTTTTATCGTGCCAATTTAATTCCTATTATCTGTGTATACCGTGTTTAGGTACACGTTGCAGATAGGTAATTCTAGAGAAAAGGATTTCAGAGTTCTCTTCGTGGATAATTCTAAACAGAGATACCGAGAGTTCTACGAACCTAATTGGTAGCTGAAGTTTTTCTTCAACGACGAAGCGTCGTTACACGGTCTGTCCACGTGCAACTTTCATCCAGTTTACGATCCGAACGATTTTTCATTCCACAACACATCGTTCTTGCACTTCTGCTTTCTTGTCTTAATCGTCACTCTGTTCGGATAATCTTCGAGTCTCTTCTTAACCGATCGAGTACCGCGAGGATTTAGATATCGTCCATTTCGAGTGAAAAAAGGGATCGAAATCGCGGTATATGGACGACTCGCTTGGCCATATAAAGGAGAATTCTTTCGAGTCGTTTTATTTTATAATTGACGCGGATGTAACGCGACACATTTTTCAATCCTCGCGATAAGTTCGTCATCGATTCGCGTTACATTTTAGCGCAAGGAAGTAGACGTTTGTGCATAAAGATAATACCATGGAACGATAATGACGCAGAGAGCGTCCAGTTGAAGAATTATCGTAAACGCTATGTAACTTTCAACAATGGAATTCGATGGATAAATCATCTGGAATAACGCGAAGACATATCGATTGTTGAATTTCACCGCGACCTCTATGAAGCATCGCTTAAAAATAGAAATACATATCACTCATCCTGATAATATTTCTTCAACGCACCGTCCGATGTATTATTCATTTTCTATTCATTCAAACGAAACGCGAAAATTATACTCGTTTTCCAGCGACAAGCACATTCTCGCCGACTCGTTCGTACCTTATCAGGTTCAGCAAAACATAAACTACGTCAAGAGAAACTATGCCTTCTTCGGACGTCAAACATCCGCGAGACTACATTCCAATCGATACGTCTGACCAAACATGCAATCACTCTACTTCGCTCCCGACAAGCAGAGAAATAAATGAAAAATCCTGGTAATTCCTATCCCAATGTAAACCCAATACAAATCAGCAAAGAAAATGTCAACGTTCCTCTAATGATAGTATTTTCGTGCGTCGTTCAAGACGAGTCTTGGATAAAAAAGGGTAAAATGAATGTCCAGGTGACGAAGAAGCTCCAACATCGACGGATCTCGACATCGCAATCCAAGAACGAAGGAGCTGACTTGTCCCGTTCAAAGATCCATAGATCTCTCATGGAACAGCTTCGAAATGACCATGGTTGATGGTCCACTCATCTCCACTCTCTGCAATTGATGTTGAAGCGCGTAGACGCATCGGTTTATCCGGAATCATTATCAACATCAGTCTGTTGACGAAAAGCAACGGACCACAATTGCAATGACAGCACGCGACTCGCGGTGGAGCCACCGATCGCCAGGTTCGTGCTCGGAGCGTGATACCGAGTAAATAGGATCTTTCGAGAATATCGCGACCTAAGTCTCGGCAAATCCGATTTTACTGGCGGCGAGTACACAGGATCTCGTATCAGCAGCCGCGGATTCGTAGAAATTACGCCTAGCCGAATGATCATCGCTCGGCTGTTCGCAGCCCCTTAATTAGACTTCCCGGCAAGCAGGAGGGAATTATCGAGAGAGGAAAAAGATATCGATCTCTCGCGAAGACACATATCCTGTGTTTGTTATTGCGAATCGGTGGCAAGAGGCTTTATCTAATAGCCCACGTGGTAGAGAGACCTGAAGACTTGAAGTGTCTGTCCGATAAACGATCTTTCGTTCCCTCGAGAGTCTCTCTTGATCAGACAATCTCGCGACGAGATTATCGTACGAATCTCCGCGATTCGTGTATTTACGGGACTTTACAAGAATCCAATCGCCTCTTATCGCGGTCTCAGGTGATTCTCCGGATGGACACCGAACTGGTTTGGTCTCTCAGTGTCCGTCCGCTTCCCTGAGGATTGATAATTGTATCGTAGACGAGATAACGGATTTCGAGGAAAAATTGAAGGAAGAAAACGACGATGGAGGAACGTGCTGGAAAGCTGGTTAACTTAATCTCGAAACTGATTAATCTTCATGGTAAACAAGAGCCTGAGACCGTTGATGAAGACCAATCGCGCGCGAGGAAATAAACCCGATGCTCGTTTTCATTCTTCGTCTGGAGTCAGAATTATTTTTACCTGCTCCACTCCGTGGAAGAGGAAGCACTCGTGCTGGTGTCGTGGTCCGACATTGGCACAGTATGTTTGAGCAATTATCGCGGGTTCGATTCGGCCTTGCTGAACGCGAAGCCAAACAACCGGAGAGGCTTCGAGATAAGTCGCGTCATTGATAAAACATTTTAGTGGCGATCAAGCATTTAACTACATTATCTCGCGCGCGCGCCGTATTACACGACATAAATTATGATGTCCCCTGACGTCGACCTAGCCGCTTCTCATCGCTTATGCAACGCTTTTCTGTGTGCATTAGGGAATTATATTACCGGTTTAAAGAACCGTTTAAAGAACGAGACAAACATCTGGTCCATGGGCTTCTAGCGTTCAGAGAGACCGCCATTGAATCCTCCTATTGATCTAGTACCCCTAGATACCTCCAACAATAATTGAAGACTCGAGGTTTCACTCTATCGTTATCATATTACGAATCGAAGATGTTTATTTTCCACTTTTCTCGAACGGGAAAATTCTGATCGTTAGTGATACCGAATTAATAGGTACTGAATTAATCGATCAGTGGATAACTGGATTCCTAAGGATTCTGTGATGAGCGCGGGATAGATCATGTCGCTGCGTTTGTCGAACAGAGGTAAAAAATAGTAGGAAAATTGCTCGACTACGATTATCTCGATGTGCTTTTGTGTAGATTCTGGAATTGTATTTCACCGTTGCATCGGTTAAAACAACAAGAGAATAGTCTAGTCCGTAGTTGTTTGACGATGTGCAGCGAGACACCTCTTATCTATCTAGGCCTCCCAGCTATTTTCTGCCATAACTGGAGAGTCTAGATTTTATTGTATCGTTTTCATACTTTCGAGATTGCTTTTCACTCTTCCCCAAGGAATTCTATTTGCTAATATTTTATATCGAGCCACTCGAACAGAGATGGAAGAGATTCTTCCTAAGGATTCCATGACGCAAAGAGGAAAGATCGCGCGACCGCGTTTGCCGAATGCTCGTCGATAAAAGTCACAAACAGTAAGAAAGCTGTTCAATCTCTATCTGCTATCTGCTCGTTTTTCCATGTACATTCGAGAACTATGTTATGTATCTATACAGCTTGAAGGAACGAGAGCAACCTCTGATTCCTAGATATTTGACAGCGTTCAGAGTGCCATCCATTGGGTCCCCTTATCTCTCCAACTCTTAACCTTCCTCTGGAATAATTCTAGAATCGCGATGGACTACATTTTAAATTCTAAATTATTAAATCTTCGAGATATTATACGTATTTTCACTTTTCTCAAAAGGAAAAGTCCTATTCGCTCTTAATTGACACCGACTCGATGGAATACTCGTTGCTCGTGGAAAAGCCTCCTGCTAAGGATTCCATAACACGCAGAGAGCACAATGCACGTTCAGGTTTGTCAAATACTCGCTGGTAGAAGTCAGAAACAGTTGGAAAGTTATTCGATCGCGACTATCTCGTCGCAAAGCGTATCTAATCGATCGAAGACGTAATAGGAACGAAAAGAATTCATACCTGTGATAGCAGCCGACTAGAATGCTGATTAGGGGACAGAAGGCCGTCCGATTCCTCTGGAAGATCTTGCTTTTCGATCATGTCTCGTCGATCCCACACGGTCGACGAACCACCTCGACTCTCCTATTCTTCGATCTTACTTTATTCCAACTCGTAAGCTCCCGGCGAATTTATATCGCGGTGACAGTGACGTGAAAATTCGAATTATTCAAACCCAAGACTCGGGCGCGGGTAAAATTAGTATACCAGAATATAAGCAGATGGAATTTTAACGGTGACTGTGTGAATCGACTACACGGGACGTTATGTGGCTTTTATCCACGAAGAACTATGAGAGTCCGCGAGCTGAAAAGACGACACGTGCGGTCTGATCGTACGACGGGCGGCGATTGATTAAAAGCGGAGATTCATGACGATTGTGTTCGAAGCCGCGCCTGTTTGGCGAAGCAGAGCCGAACTGGAATATTAATTTTCCTAGCGGAAACGTGTTTACAGTGTCTGAAACGAGCACGCAGACTGATACGAGCTCAAGATTTGATTAGCGTCGTGAACTGTGACGAATTTCGACGCATCGGAATCGAACTTTTATCGAACTATGACTCCGCTTCTCCTTCGTGCAGCTGTCATGTTACATGGAATTATCACAGCTGCGGTACCATCGAGGGTAGCTTTCAGAAATGAATTAATTGAGGCCTCCGAGGAATAAATTAATTCGATCACCTTGTGGACGATGTTTCGATTTTCAATTTCGAGGACTGATAAGGATTAATCTGTCGCGAAGGTGAAGCGGAATCCTGATATCGATGACCTCTATTCTCCGTTAAGAAGCGAGGAATTCGTGCTGAAATGATGTCCGAGGAGTTTACACACATAGTAGCGTCGCGAGTGATCTAGTACGTTGGAGCTCGAGTGTTTACGTCTGCGATTGGTCTGCAACGTGCATGATATGATAATGTGTACACGTGTAAAAAGGTTCGTCCTTCGTCGTGGTTACCTCTGAATCTCCTAACCTTTGCCGAGTGGCCACCAGCCTACGCGATGTCGCGCATGATAATGCCTGCCTTCGTGCTTTGATGGATTCTTCGCCTCGGAACGCGTAGTCGGGATGAATTATTGCGGGGGATAAATCATTTCACCGGTGGAACGAGCCACTATCGCGAGAAAAATAAAATTACGTAACGGTAGAATGTACTCGGTGTTAGTCAACTCTGGATGGCTTCGGAAATGTCAAAGAAGGTCTCTGGTAATTCGTGTCCCGGTCAAGCGAGATTACAAGAGAATCCGGAGGTTACTTTGGTCGAGTTCAACCCTTTCTCTATCAGAAATAAAAAATTATTTCTTCAGAAATCAAAAATTTTGTTGGGTGTCTAGAGACCGCATTATATCAGGAAAGTAACAATACGAAATCGCAAGATATTTTCGTAATTTTTGTAATAAAAGGGTCGAGATGCATATGTTCAATTAGATAATTGAAAATAAATTGAGCGAAGAGTAAGAAACATAGCGTTCGTGGTTATTTTTGGTCCTCCGGATCGAAGTAGAAATGTCCTGTAACGCACGGTCTGGTCAGTGATTACCGACGGTGTTAGTCAGACGCCCCTAGCGTGTAGGCAACCCAGTGTACGCGTTGCGTGTCGTATCTACTGCTCGTAGGTGCACGCAACGTCAATAAACAGAACGACTGTTTTATCAGTGACACAAAAAGTCACTCGTGTGATAAGGCATTCAGGAGAGAGAGATATATATATACGAACGTTTACCATCGAGACCTCCACTTTTAAAGAAAAAATTTGAACGATCGATTACCGGCTTATCGATATTCGAGAATAGAATGTTGATAGTTGAAATTAATGTTATATAATCGATATTGAATAATTTCGACTTTTTACGCGATAACTGAATTAACGCGAATAGAATCGTATTTACATGAGTGGAAAATAAAAAATGACGAATAAGCCGGGTCGTATATCGTTCTCTACAACGCCACGCTAGAGCTCGCACGCAGATTTTCACTTTGTCTGCAGACAACATGGACCGAGGTACTGGTGACGCAACGACTTAGATAAAAGTTACATAATGACCGCATAGTTTTTTCCTCGGCTGCGTCGTTTTCTCAGGAAACGTTCCCCGCTATTTTAAGCGCCGTTACGATCCTACACTAATTGACTCGTCTCGAATCCGTGAAAGAAAAAGTAGCAGCCATTGAATACCTTCGGGAACTTATCCAATTATTTTCACATCCTTCTCCATTAAGAATTGCTCAAAAAAAAAAAAAAAAAATAACCTCCTAGATTCAACTTGAATCTTGGATTCCGAGAGAAAATTTCAATTGTACAATATTGCTGGTTATTTCCGACGATTTCGAGGACTCGAGGATACTCGTTTGCTATTTATAAGCGTCGTAAAAACTGGAAAATGACTACCGTGCAGTGGACGCACTCGATTAGAGCGAAGACACTAAAGTTCGGTCAAGAGTACAAGGACATACATGGAACGAATTGCAAATTCTGATGTGAAACGCGATGTTCCACTCGACAGCTGCATCCTAGACGAAGCAAAGTGTCGACATGCAATAACACGTTAGCGTGGTGCGCGACGATGCTGAGAAGGTGCACGCGTGTCTACACGCTGGGACCTTAGCTCTGCTTCAGTTCAATCTTATCGTGCGGTCCGCTCACATCTCCTGGATACACCAGTTACCGATTTAATAACGGTACCACGGGCCCGTCGTCCAAGTTCCGATCGTGAAAAGTGCGTGAAAGTGCGACATCACACGACGCAATTCAAAATTACCCCCACCACCTTTCGAGAAGCTCGCTCGTTTCTTCGAACCTCTTCGAGAAGAACAGAGTCTGGGTCCGTAGTCATCCTAAACTCTTCGATCATTCTCATGAACGGCGCCGAAGACACCTGTCTGTGAAACTGAATTAGAAGACCACCAAACAGAACGAGCACCGAATTAAAAGACCTCCAAAGATACGAATCTCTGTTGGTTTTCTTTTTTCGAGAATACGAACCTTATCTGACGGAAGATCTAAGTAATCTGCAGTCGAAATCATCGAGTAAAGAATACAGTGGAATTCAAAACTCTCCCCACCTAGTTTCGAGAAACTCGACTGTCTCTCCTAACTTCTGCATGCTTCGAGAGAAGACTTTGTATCCGTGGTCGTTCTCGCAAACTCATTGGTCATTCTCACAAATGATAGCGAAGAAATCCGAAGAATCCTTATTGCTGAATCGAATATTGAAAAACCCAAATATTTTCGAGTTAAAATCAGTCTCCGAGATTGAACAACAACGATAAAAATAAACGTTAGATGCATTTGCCCGATCGAATCGGCTCGATATCGTCAGAATTCGATCGAGAAGTCGTTATCGACTTGTATCAGATAACCAGAACGCTGCGTATCGTGAAGTTGAATCAGGCAGCCAGACTCAGTCATCAGTGGATAGAAGCAGCGTTTGAAGTTCTTGGAGAATATCTACGTTGAGAAACGAAGGTGAAACTGGAATTTTTCCACAACAGACGTATACGAGAGACCCGCATCCGAGGAACCCGGTCTGGAGAGATTTTTTCCACGTCAACCCTGGAAGGAGGGAAGAGAAATGGACTCGAGAGCGATCAGCGTGCAAGGAACAGCCGAGTGGATCCATCAGCTGTAATTAAACGTCAAACCTATCGTCGTGCACAGAGACACGGTGCGGTCGATTGATATCCTGTTGAAGAGGGTTGTTCAGCGAGTGGAAAAATGTTGATGTCGCCTAGCATGAGTTTAGTGGTGGCTGGTGTCGCCTCTGGGATCTGTTTTCTCATCTACAGCGGAGTCCTCAGGGGGTGAGTATGAACCGAAGTACCCGTTTCATCGTTTAATCGGACGCGAAAAGTACGAGATCGATGCATGCACGATCGATGGACCAAAATGGAGAACGCAGGATGGTAAAAGTGGGTCGAGCACCTCGATTCCGATTGTTAATTTCAATCGATCTTACACGGTTTCATGAAAGGCTGCCTCTGCTGCGATTTACGTTTTCCTATGCCACGTTTCAGCCTCTTTTGGTCACGTAGCCGAAAAAAATACACTTTCGAGACTCGAAGATATCGCAGATAGGCGTTAATGGCGCGTGACGCGCGAGCACGTGTTTCGTTTTGTTTCTGGCGCGCCTTCAACTATCGCGTCGCCGATTCTTCTTCATCTACTTCTTGCTGCTTTGACGTCGTTTTCCTCCAGCTTTTTCTACGTATTCCGAAGTCGTTCAAATATTCCATCCGATAATACGGTATACTCGAGGCTGTGAAATTTAGAAATCGCGATTAATACGCGATGGATTCCGATCCACCTGTTCCCTTTCGATTTATCGCCGTTGCATCGCTATTTTTACGGCTCACGTCACGTAATATTTTTGGTACAACTTTTTCGACAAGTGGCGAGATAAGTTTCTATCACGATCGTGACGAATTCGATGATCAATGCCTAATAAGACCCAATGCCAAATAAGACTCAATGCCATTCGCTGTGACAACAATGCTCGTTATTAAGCCGCGTTTTCAAGTAACAGGAAACATTCGTTTAACGCAATCTACGATCGTATATCGATCTTCGCGATATCAGAAACCATTAAAACGATGGTACACGATGGAAGACAAAATGGTAGCAGAGGAAGCGAGATCGCGAGGACTCGCGATGGCCATTAGCGAATAAGATCCATACGAACATAAACAGTTCTTAAATTTACATACTTCGGACCGTGAATAAATATATATCTAGAGTTATGTCAAAGCGAGGATACGAGACGTTAGAGAATTTATGGAGGATCTTAGATAAGCACGAAGGTCGCTTTGATATTGTCTTGCGACATAGAGTAGACGGCAATGATTGTCAACGTGACACGAAATAAAAAGCTGATAAAGGAAATTCTAAGAGAATCTAAGTTTTTACACCTGTCTCGTCACACGTGTACTTCATGTTGTTCAGCGAGATAAATCATGCGACGTTAATTATGCGACTGATTTCGTTAATGGATGCTTGGACATTACGAGCAACAACACGCTACACGTGACTTAAATATTCATTAGGTTCTTTCTTGTCTCCGACGCTCGTTATATTTCTCGTTTTTATTGACAAACGGTCCCTAGGATCTAATAGAAAAACTGGTAAAAAGCGAGATAATTTCGTAACATCCTTGATATCTCGCTCCGTTCCCAAGCTATAGCGTTCCCTCACGGTTTCCTCCGATTCAAGACAATTTCGAAGCTGTATACTGTATACAAACGAATGATACATACCGATCGTGAAACTGAGATACTGTCGGGCTATCACTCGGATTGCGTTCAGATTAGATTGCCATTGTGTTCGTTTAACACGAAATATCGCGTGGAGCTAATTATAGTTCTTCACGCGTACAGAAACGTTGACAGCTGTTAGACATACAATCGAATTCGAAGCTTCAAGTGCCTCAAGAATTGAAACAAACGCGATGTCCAAACAACAAACACGATAAGACGATTCTAATGCTGAGAAAAAGAAAAAATAATCTTGAAACGAAAGGACATTACACTCGTCATATTCACAATTTCTTAGAAGAAACGATACGATGTATACCGATAAGATAATAGCTGTTACAATGAAATAATATTTTTGTTAAATATAATACAGGCTAAATAAGTAAGAAACTATAATCGTGTCTATGGGTATAGATATGACAATAGCAATAAAATTCCGATGATATCTCGAGTCAAATGGATTAACGTCCAAATAGGTCAGGTGTGTGTACACCTCCGAGCCACCTCTTCTGCGTCGCCCTGTACAATCACCACACGTCTGCCCAGCTATAAAGTCTACCTGTGTTCACGACACACGCGTTCACCTGCACGAGAGCGTGTAATAGCTACACGGCAATCGCGTCTGATTCGTTTTTTTCGCGAATCGCTTCCCATGTAAACACCGATTAGCCGTACGACTTTCGCGAGTCGCGATCCTCGAGCGATCGCCGCGAATCGTCATTTTAGATCTCTCCTGACACTGATACGGCCGGACACGGACGTAGAGAGGAGCAAAAGAGGAGAAGGCACGGCTGGTTTCTTAACGATCCAGTCGGAATTTCTTCGTTCCAAGCCGATATAAAACGTGGCTCGAGCACGATGTTTCGAGTTCCTGGCCAAAGTAGTCCGGCCAAAGGCCTCCGCGAACAATCTTTGGTCGTTATTACGAGTTACGCGTGTGCACCGATACCTTTCGATGCACTACACGCGAGCAAACACGAACACCGTTTTGGTGTTTGAAAAAATTTGACTCGAGAGTGCAGGAGTGTACCACACGAGAGAGCAGAAATGCTGGACCGGTTGCCGGTATTCAGGATTCGTGAAAGGAAACCAGGAAGATTTGTCGCGTTTTGATCTACTATCGCGAGGAAGTCTCGCGTAGGAAATTTTCAGGAAAGGATAATGTAATTCGTTATTTCTCATCCTGGCTAGATTTATCGGAGGTCTTCTGCATTTTACAGTCACGTCGCAGTTTACTTTTACGAGGAATAATTTTTATCGCCCTTTTACTCCTGCGCGAGTTACAGGAGATACCAGTTTGAAATTGCTTGAATGCATCGCAAGGGATATAATGCCTCGTCTATTAAATCCGTTAGATAATTAACTTTCCATGACATTTATAATCTTTCGTTAGGCAAGATGAACTACCACGGTAGTTAATTAACAGTATCGTATTTAAGCATCGCGCTACACTGGCGCCACTATGAAGACATTAATAATCTGCAATTAGCCACAGATTTTCGTCGATAAATACGAACCAGCGAGCAAAATTTTTGGGAGATTGAAACCACAAGTTTTGATCATTTTTCCCTAGTCGAAACAAATTCATTTCCGTTAAATTTCCAATTATGAAAGTATGGTCGCGATCTTTTAAACTCTGCAGTATGTGTTTTGAAAGAGACTATAGGAAAATGTAGAAAATATATATAAATATCAGAATTACGTATGTGGGTAATTACTCGTTCGGCTAAAATCGTAATGACAGCTGACAAGAGGTGAATATTATCGCGTGCCATTCCGGAAAAAGGTATTAAGATACGCGGACATTTCAGGTATTCTCTAAAAATGGAAACGAGATATTATTTTATCGGTTTTTTAAATGCTCGAAGCGGTTAAAAGCGCGATTGGAAGGAAAACAAACCGGTTTATCGGTGGACAAAAATTCCAGCTGGAAGCCAGCCATCGACTTTTGCAACAGCCTGTAGGCGCGCGCGTGGCCGTGTTTATAAACGAAGATGTTCGTATGCGTATGCGTACGACGAACTTCGGTATGCAGGGCTTGCTTTTATTTACTCTCTCTTGTTCTGACCAGTCTGACGAGTGTCGTTCACGTTCTCCTTTTTCCTCTCTCGAGCACACGGTAAATTACGTTTCGGTGATTTCCCGAGATACGGGGATGACAAAAATTGGCCCCAAAAAGGTAGCATCGCGAAGGCGATGAGCAACGAGGAATTTTCTGCCGGCGACATCTTTTGTCCGGCACGAAAGAAAGTCGGGAACAGGTGGTTTTTGAAAGTTTCCATTACTTTAAACGGTTCGTAAATATGGCACTCACCGGTTTCTCGATACTTGAAGAACTTACGAGTAATTCCCATTTATGCAGATACCCGGACATATTTTTCAGGGAAACTACCGTAGTTTGTTTGTCATTCCGGTTTACCTGTGGAATATAGAGTGTTTAGAACGATCCATTCTTAAGAACAAACACTTTTTACTTCGATTAGTTTGCACGCGCGAAAATACACATAATCAGTTAATCGCGCGCTAATTGCGCATTCGCGGCATGAGTAATTGTAGATAAGCTTCGTGGAACGTTTTGTTTGCACAATATCGTTCTCGTTGTTCGAACTTTGGAATTCTGTTACGTATTATACAAGGTGATTTATGAGGAACTTCGAAATAATCGAATTATTTTAATCTCGAATTTCAACCTAACTCAATTTTACCGTTGCAGCATCGATGAGTAATTCATTATTTTTTTACTAGATGCCAGTAATATATTTCTATCTTTCGAACGAAACAATTACCATCGTATGTTACAAATACCGATGTCAGCATGTGGACAACCTAATATTTGACGATATAACTATACAACTATTAATTATTTTTAAAGCACGAACTACAAATTGCATTCGGATTTTTCATTTTTACAATTGTTTGAAACCTATACTTTCTTTTGACAAAATCAATGTTGATTTTTATTTAGAGAGAGGTATAATCATATGTACTCCAATAAATACAATTATTTTCAATATACAAAAAAATAAAACCCACGTTTGAAATAATTTTGTGTCGTTATAATAAAATAAAAATTTATATGATGAAAATATGATTATATAGAGATATAATAAAATAAAAAATTGTACGATGCAGTTTTCGTGGTACAATTTTTAATATTATTATCTACACGTATTATAGATGAGTAATCCAAATAAATAAAATTTTTTGTCATATACCAAGAAATAAAATTCAAAAAAATTTTATTTTGGCAGAAACAAACAATTATACGTAAATAATTATTTCCACCGCGCAAATTCTTTTAGTATCCTAACGTTAAACGCGATTTTCATCACACGATTTTAATTATTCCCATCTACTGATCTACCCAATTTAAGTACACGTTACGGATCGGTAATAGTGTTAAATACTTCCCGATATCCTTCTCTTTCCTTCTCCTCGGCTCTTTTCGACCTACCATAAAACGAATCCTATTCCTTAGGCAGCTCGAGCGATCAATCAAACGAGAGCAATAAAAGTTACCAAGGTGTAATAACAGAGCGTGGAAAGTACCATTTTAACCTAGCGCATTCCTCAGCGCCAAGAATCTTTTATAACAGCCAGCAAGAAAAGAAGACACGAGATAACGAGATCCAAGTACGCGAACAACTTAATTCCCGGCGCAATGAAAGCAGGCACTGAAACCTTACGGGAGACCGATCCGAAACGGCTCCGTACGACCCCGAGATAGGCGTGTTTCCCGCGCTGCAGTCACACATTCCGAGATTACGTTTCTTTCGTAATAACGTTACGTGCCATAAAGTCGACGCCGGGAACTTTCGAGTCGACTGGTTCTTGCAACCAATCCTGACGCGATTTAGACGGTTTCTGTCTTTAATAATTCGGTACAGATCGATATCGCCATGCCGTGCGTGTGTGCCCGCCATCTTAACGAGCGCTCATTGTGCCATCTGGTGTATATAAGCGTGACCCAGATGAAGAAGTAATTTCTTAACGAATGTGAACCGGTGTGCACCGACGACTGCGACAATGGTCCCGCGATACCGCGTGAGAAGAATAACTGCCATGGATCTGGTCGGCTCGATTCTGGGCTCGGTACGAGAATAAACGACGCGAAAATACGTGCAGGATCGACAGGGGTCGTGAACCCCGACATTTTTCAATTATTCAGCCGGCATCCGAGGAACTTTTAACGAAGAAAAGTGTTTAATTATTCGAGCGAAACGGTTGGAAAGGGGTCGGGGCTTTCGCGGAGATAGAAATTGCAGGTCTGTCGCTGGTGTCACAGGCGAGCTCATACGTGCGTCGGTAATTATTCAACCGTTCTGTCTGCGGCTCCGTCGCGCCTTGTGTGTAAATATGCGAATTATATCCAGGGATAGTCAAGTAACGGAGTAACGGGGTTATTCCTAGTACCTAGCTCCGCGGTGGTGGGGGAGGCGACCTTGAGCGGCCAATTGATTTCCAACGAGCTATAAATGATTCAAAGGCCTCGCGAGCCAGACGACGGCTGTTTGTACTCGTAAATTTGGCGCGATGACATCGAACAAGCGGAAGGATTACGTAAACGTTACGTCTGATATATCCCGTTATCTTTGGTGAAAGTTCGAAGCTGCAACGATATTTTACAATAACATTTTCGGAATAATCGCTGATATTCCGTGAGAAAAATCCTGAAAGGGTGTGGATGGAACGAGCGATAAAGGATGCATCAAGCCGGAAAATGTCGGCCGACGATTAAACAGCGACTCGAAAATTGCCGAATGGATATGGAGATAAATAATCGCGAGCCGGGAATCGTCATTGGAAATTTAATGCAGCGCGATTTCGCGATAATTTCTCCAGCGACAAATGCGAGCGCGGAAAACGCGTGGGAGTATCGGAGAACGGAATGGGAACCATGGTACCGTTAATAATCGCGATAATTTGCATTCGAACGGCCGAGGTTGAAACCGAACTGCGTTAATTACATCTCGAAAGTCGATATCGAATAATCCAAGAATTTTCCGGGACACGCACATTCCACTTCCCACGCCGATCTTCGCTTCGGGCTTTTTCGTTCTTTTTCGTCCTTCTTCGTCGAAACGTGATTAAAATTTTGAAAGTATCCGAATGTCACGACGATCGTTGACTTGCCCGGTTAACCTCGCCAGTTGACCTGCCAAATTCCGCCAACGCCACTTCGCTCCTCTTCGATCAGGCGGCGATCCTCACGCGTCAATCGGATGCACGAGATTCTTCAGCCACGATCCACAGGGAACCACAGTTTCCATCCGCGTTATGCAACCGCGTTGTATCGTAAACGAATATTACGGTTCCCGACGTGGTAATCGCGAACGTGGAATCTCGCAATTAACGCCAGGAATGCATCGATGCATCGTGCGTACCGGTCGACTTTCGAGCACGGTTTTTTCTATTTTCACTGACAGACCGGCTCTCGTTGCTGTTCTCACGATCCACTGCGCGTTTCCATTTCCCTGACACGCATCGTGCACGCCCCATTTTGCCAGAAAACGAACGCACGGTTGCCCGACGACGGATCGAGATCGACCGTACCGATTACAGCAAGAAATACCCTCTGCCGTTTACGAATGCGCTCGATGCGACCGGGTGGCCGCCACGAATTGTAATGTATTTGCACGGGTTCGTTGAAATTTGTCGAGCGTTAAGAAAACAGTTATACAACTCCACTTCCTCGACGTAATATAGGAAACGCTTAGAAGAATGACGAAGCAGTCGGCCACGTGAATTCCAACGAATCCGATGGGAATCGTTCCTCCATTTCGCTGCCAGGCCCAATTCGCTCTGTTCCCCGATATTCCGCGCAGAAAGGAAAATTCGACTGGCGGATTCCGAGAGGCAAACATCCCGTGAAATTATCCCGGTGAGAGAAATTTTCCGGCAGGAAGACGGTACCCCGAATCTAACGGTCTGTGACAAGTTCCTCGCCAGCGATTAATTACCGGAAGCCTATCGAGAGAGCTAATTTAATTTCGAGACACAGTTGCTTGCCATAATCTACGATGGAACAGAGACACGTCTCGATCTGCGAAAAATTCCTATTATACGACTCGATCCTCCGATAAGGACACCTGATAGGACCTCTATCCGAACAAGTCTGAGGCCAAATGTCTGCGAGATTAGTAACCAAAGAAGATTCGTCTCGAAGATGTACTTCGACCAACTCCTCCAGCAAAATAAAACGACAGAAACACGGGAAGATCGTGAGGCCAACCGTCAAACAGGTGTGTCCCATTCCCACGCGTGAAATCAGCAGCTGTTCGTGAGTTCGTGACAGACCTGGATTGACCTTCGTTTACAAAAATTTCTCATCGAAATGAGAAACATCGAATATTCACCGACACCGTTCGCGTCGGTAGAACATCCGCGTGAACAATTCAGCTAAATGATCGAGGTCCAACGCCACAGCTAACCTAACCCGAATGAACTGTGGAGAAAGATGAAAACGGAAGAAACGTGAAAAGATGGCGAGGCCAACGGTCTGAAAGGCAACGATCAGGCAGGTGTGTCCACGTGTTCTCTCGCCAGGCACGTGAGGTCAGCAGCGGTTCGTGAATCCATGACAGGACCGGATGTACGCGCACGACTACCGATTAGTGATGCGTGGCTCGGCGCGCGGTTCAACAGCATTGACACGACGACCAGAAGCGTCGCGACCTCGCTAGTGGGACGAGAAGGAAGGAAAGACGTCGAGGAACGGTACGACGAGCTGCCGGCATTGGGATGCACGGGTCGGGCCACGGCACGGGTGTCGTTAATGGCAAAACGTCGTTACACAATGGCCGACGTATCAAACCATATTAAACAATAGCTTCGGCCAGCGTGTAGGGGGACCGGAAGCAGAGGAGGAACCGCAGACCGGGGGAGCCTGAACGCAACGGCTCCCTCATTGTTGAGATGCTTCGTGTCGCGGATAGTCAGTCAGTCGGTGTATTTTGCGTCTCTGACCGGCGTCAGAGTGCTTTTTAAAACTCGTTGCTTTCCAAAACACGAAGGACAAACGCGACTGACCTAGTCGCTTTCATCTCTGCCTTCTTAGAGTAGAGGCACTGATTTAAAGGGACGTTGGACTTTCAGCTTGGATCCTTGGCTCGTGGCTTTTATCCAAGAAAGAAGAGAGAGATTTTTTGGCCGACGTTTATTTTACGGAGCCGAGTGTTTGTCTTCGTTTTTATCCGTGACCATTGACAGAAGGTTGAATAGTACCGAAAGTTCGTTGCTCGTGAAACCTCGCGTACCTTGGATGAAAGTGCGACGATAGAAGCCGAAAGAGATCACGAGTGCTTCATGAAATCCGGCGAGGCGCGACGGCTGATCAAAATTTTCCTGCTACGGACCATCCTCTGCCGGAGAAAGCGGGAGAAACGGTAAGGACGAGACGCGTGCCCGCTCGGCGGAAGCGTGGACGACGCGGTGTTTTTAATCGCACGCTATGTTCCAACGCGCCTGTACTTTCTATCGATCGCAAGAAGATCGAGGTTAACGGTTTTGCGCGATACGCCGGACCAAACCGAGTCCGATCGAATCTGGATCTCACGCTGGGCTTTAGTTTATCGTGCCTACTAGTTGCATTGCTGCATAGGCTACTCGATTGTCAGCTGGGTTAACGTCGGTCTCCCGGAGAGGAGGTAAACACAGCGACCAGTTTTATTCGCTTTCGAAGAAACTGAAAATACATCACGGTGCATCATCGCCATATCTCTGTGACACATCGGAATAATTTCTTCATTTTTAACCTTGCATGACCTTGAACGTCGTGGTCAAATAATCCGGGTGAATTCGTGCGAGGTGTAAACGAGGCTTTGAATTTTTGGAAAGAAATTTCACGATTTTTATTTCCTTTGTGCGTTCCTGGGACCAGGTCGTGGTACAAGTAACGTTACGTTTATGTACGTATGTTAAAACGCTAAACGTGGGACCTATCGTGCTTGTTCATGAATAATGCATTACCCGTTCTCTAGGACTGTACTCTACTTTTCGATCATTCTGTGATTCCTCTCTTGAAAAGTCATTGCTTTTCAAATCCTCCCCTGTGTTTTATTTTCTAATCTCCATAGCAATCTCTTGGCGATCGGAATATATAAAGATCTCTGTCAAACTTGAGACTTAGAGTTAACGATGGACTTTCAAAATTGAGGGCTTTAGAATATTATACTTTTAAACGAATCTTCCCCATAGCTGACTGTAAACTGACTGTAAACAATTTCATCTGAAAACGAAATAGATAACGAAATAAATTACCCAGTACCACGCATTTAAATTACCCCGATACTTTTGAACCCCTTATTTCGTCGATAAAGTACTTTCTCCGCAACGCGAGTGACTACAGAGCGAATTTATCGATTGATAATTGCAAAATGAAGTTTCACTGATCGTCCATTTCCATTTAGGAGCAAAAGTGATCGCGAGTTCGATTGACCCAAAGCGAATTAGCGAGCAGTGGCATGCTTCAAAGTGAAATCAAAGACACGAGTCCAGTTGCATTATCGAACACTTCCCCGTGTGCCGTCAACGTTTCATAAGTTCACGTGCTGGTGTAATTCGATTATATAACGATCCTGTAATTCCTTTCATCCCGTTTCTCTCCGTTTGCGTAAGCGTGCCTCGTGGCCCTAAAAATCGGCGAGATCGATCGCCGATAATCATCGACTACATACGGTAATCTCTCGACGAAACGATCGACGCGAAAATTTGGATCAACGATGGGATTAAATTGTTCGATTTACCAGGAAAAAATTTTTCCTTCGTGTAATTAACGCGCAAATCATCGAAACCCGATCGAACGATTACCGCCGATTTGTTGGCCTACTTGCAGACGTGCGCGTCGCTTCGCTCGACTTTCCATGAATTTATCGACCCCCCGATCCCCCAGACCGGGAATTTTCTGTGTTGGCCGGGAATAACGGGTAAACCATGGGGTTTCAGCGCGATTTATGACCGAGCGTGGAAAACGTGTCGCGTTGAACAAGATTCTTCAGAGGGGACGTCGCGAAGAATAGGCTGACGCTTCGAATGCTGCGTTGGAAAGAGAAATCGCAGGTTGAAAATAAAAATGTTTCTAACAATGTTTCGCAAGAAAATTTACACGTGAAAATTTATGTTCCTTCCGTACGAGAAAGTTCGTGCAGGATATTAGGTGCGTATTATACCAAGATACTTATCTGCTACGTTTGACATGTGAGATATAAACATTAAACAGACGATACTATACTTACGCTACGTTAAGCTAAGCTATTCTATGTGAACATATGTAGGTCGTTTAAAGCTTCGTTATAGCTTCGTTATTATGGTACATTCAGGAGGAAGTTGCATCGGAACAGCTTGATGACCTACTGGTGCGTGTTCGTAATAAATATACCGTAAGTATCGCTACAGCGTAGGTATCGTGGATCTCCTAATTTTACCGATCGCAATCTCGAAATCTCACTCTTCACGCGTACACCATATCGGCTCGAGTATCTCGCTCGTTAAGAGTAGCAGATATAAACATTCGAAAATTTCGTGTGCATATGCCAAGCGGTGGAACAAAAGGCGAATTGTTCCAATTCGATGGAAAGTAATCTAAATAGCAAACAGATCGAAGTAACTTGGAGGGACGGTGATCTGGATCGCCATATTAATTGGATAAAAATTATTCCAGGCTGCCTGCATACGTAATGGTAACACGGAATCGAGAGGTATTTGAGTGGAAACGGGTGGCGAAACGAATCGATTTCCGCAGGGACGAAAACAGGGGGGAACGCGACGAGAATTATTACTTATTAGCAGGATTCGAGGCCTAATTAGATCGCTCTCACGAAGCAGAGCCACGCGATCGTCGCGTTATTTTCGAAACCGTCTGGAAAGCGAGTCGCGTTAATTAAACCGGCGTATTCGGTTTCAAAACGAGATCGAGAATCCTCGAGCTGATCCGACGACTCGCCGAGCAGCCCGCGAAACGGCGAAGCGTGGGACGACGCGAGATTAATCGAGAGAAAGAGGAAAAATGGCGGATTCCGTTATTACGCGATTGCAAGAGGAATGTCGCTTATTAATTCGCGGTATTAATCCGAGATGCTGGTATAAGCGACACGTGTCGTAAGTGATTTCCCTCGGTTACAAGCGTCGTTTCGCAATACCTGCGAACAGTTACACCTTTCACGCGGTTCCATCGCGTAATCCTCTCGAGCTATTAGCGATACGTGGGCACGAAAAATGGGAATCGCGCTAGGAGGCCTTAGGCGGGACCTACGCAGTGTCGTAACTCGTGAATGTTACCAGGACCCTACGCGATCGAAGATAATCGTCGTCGATTACCATCTTGCCAGCCTTTCGTAACTCGGCAAACAAACGTTTATGGAAGAAATGGAGAGATCGACACGCGTAACAGTTTGTTTACCACGAGTGTCGGGATCGTGACAGGATCGAGTGGCGCTGAATTATTTACGGCTCGAGATGATCTATCGGGAACGAATGCAGAAGGTATGACGCGAATTCAGAAACAATTCAACAGTCGTAACCCTGAACGATCTCGCGTGGGCCATTTTTCTTCCACGGTAATTAGCCGCCGGGATCCGGGTACAGTTGAAATCCGTTGAATCAAACGGATGAAATATGAAAACGCGCGTGTCTGGCAAAGGAGCAGCCGCCCGATCCATTAAACACGTTGCACGCGTGAAGGCCCACTTCGGAATAATCCTTCGCTTAAAAGGATAAATTAAACGAGCTACTCTCTCTTTCGGTCCACGGTCTGCATAAAAACACCGTCTCTTCTACTATCATAAACTCGTGTCCCAGATCACCCAGCGTGAAATCTCGCCGTGTACCGAGCACGTAACCAGAAAATTTCCTTTTCGTTGTATCGACGAGCGAGCAACCTTCCCTTTTCAAACCTCCGAACGAGCCATTCAGAAAACGGAGTTCGGATCTAGAACGAGCCAATCGGATCGAGGTTCGGCCGCCTCTGTGCACGAAGAATCGTGATCTAGAGCCACCTGGCGAACCCGTGAAAGGTTTAAAGCACGTAACAATCGCCGTGTGGCACTTTCGAAATTACGTCATCGTGGCAGACCAGGGGGATTCTCGATTTCGACCTATAACGTCTCAACCGACGACCGTTTCGCCAATCGGCTCTGAGGGCCCGACCAAGTCGCCTCTGTTTTTCCCCAGTGGGCGCAGCGAACCTCGCGGAACACAGGCAACCGTCGAAATCCAGTGAAAGTTCACGTTAATTGACGATCAGGGGTGCTCAACCTCACGCGGGGAAAGATCTGGGCCCGGCAGATCTCCTACCATCCCGTGTGCTTCGTGTGCATAACACCGAGTTTCCCCGACCGGCCAGGCTACTGTCACTTTCAAACCGGCAGTCCGACACAAAGGAACGGAGCTGATCGGCACCGTGCGCTACGGTGTCCACGAAAATGGTCCGTGATCCCAGTTGAGATCGATCTGCATGTAACGGAAGATCGGAGAGATTGCCTTCGCTAGATCACTGGGTCGACCATCAGCGAAACGGGACCAGCCGATTCTATACTGACACGAGCACACGAGACGACTCTAAATGTGATCTTTAGTGATCGACGATTCTAAATATCGAAGAAGATTCCTCTCTGAAAACTCTAAACTCCGTAGAAGATCCCTCTGAAGGCTCCCGAGGCTCCGAAGGCCAAAGTTTCAAAGAGTACCGATCCGAATACTCTATCTGACTCTATCTGACTCTATCTGACTCCGCAGAAGTTGTGTACGATCAAAGAAGGAAGGACAGCGTTGATTTGATTGCACCGACCTTCCGACTGCGTTGGATTATCTTCTCGAAGCCTAGAAGGACGTCGGCGGAGAGCGTCCTCGAAGCCAGCCGAAGAATCGCCGACGAATAAATCGCTGAGTCGAAATTTGCATCGGAGCTGCATCAATCTATCGGACGAACGACAGGCAATCGAATATCTGCATCGGAAGCTAGTTTCGGCAGCCGAGAGCCGCAGAATCAGCGTGATCAAGGGTTTAATTATCGGATAGAGAAAGAGGCGGGACGACAGGCGTCGGTGAAAGGGGCGGAGAACAAAAAGGGACGCGGCAGAAGGACGAAAAAAGCCGCTTTTGAAAGCGAGGTACAAAAAGATCGTTAAGAGAACCAAGGTTACGAGAAACTCGTATTCGATTTCGACGAATCGGTGAAGCTCGAAATAAATCGCCATCGGGAACACCGTATGAGATCAACGACGAAAGTGGATGAAGAAATATCGAGGATCGAGCCAACCGTAATTTTTAGGACATAATTAATTAGGATAATCTATGACAAATCCTGGTTAAACGAGAACTGTGAAACAAACGAGGAAGATATCATTCGTTGAACTCTAACACTGATTAATCGTAGGTGATATACAAACGAAAGGTGATAAATTGTCCGTCAAGCTTGCTCATATACATAACAAAGCGTGAAAGTGGAACGCGAAGAGATGCTTGTTTGACAAAGGCAATATATAGGAAGCAGAGAATCGACTCAGCACGCAATAGTCAAGGAAAATCCGTGTTTGTTTCCCGGTTAATCAACCCGTGCAATGGATTGCATGTTGTCTCGCGGAAGTTCGCGTTTATTTCATACGTTTGCGACGGGAACCGACTCTAATTAGGTCTACCTTCCCCGTCACTCCTCGTAGAGAGTTCACGAACGCAGGATCGAGGTGAACGAGGCGAAAGGACGGCCGGAGGAACTGAAAGTGAAAAGGGAAACACGATGTTGGTCTACGTCTCGAGTATCATCTCCACGCTGCTGCTGGAGGGCGAAAGGGTTGTCCCTGGCCAAGAGAAATACAACATGGCGACGTTCATGGTGCTCTTCCTGTTGATCACCATCGAGGTGGTCGTGGTGAAGGTGGTCACCTCCGACATGGAAAGGGACGAGGAGAGCCACGCCGATTTGAGAGCTGCTGCCACTTTCTTCGATCGCGAGGATTGATCCTTCGATCGTTATGGATTACCGTGCCGGTCATTGTGTCGTAATTAATTGGAGGAAATAGAAGAAGGAACGGAGATAATATCGCGAGATAAAGTTTCATTGGTACAGTGTAATTTGTAAAATAAGAGATTCTTTGCCTGAATCCGTGCAGTGATCTTATCGGTCTACTAATTAGTGATTTTACCATGCCTCCCGTGCTAATAAATTCTAATTTCTTATTTTTGGATAATTCCGATCATTTTCTACGATATTTTTCGCTTGTTACTCGACACGCTTCCTAATCGCGATGGAGAATCGCTCCAATTTCTATCCTTTCGGATAATCTCTTGTACGACGTTTTTTAATGTAGAAAATTGAAAGTGGGGTGAATGCAGCGCGATGCATTGTTCGATATAATTAATTGATTGTAAGAAATCGATAACGAACCACGTAAACGACGAAATATATATACCGAGACTACACCGTTTGTAATTCTCTCGAATAATTCAAGAAAGTAAATTATATATTTTCCATATGTAACCTATTAGCCATATTTCCGCGTGAAAACAAAGAAAAAAGGCAAGAAAATGTCAAGGAAAAAAAAAAGTGAAAATTTATAATTAACTGAAATATAATTACGCATAATTATCCATCAAAGTCGAGGTTTGTCACAGAATCTCTATGAAATAATAACGAAGTCCGAACAAAGAGCTGCAGAGTAATTCGATCATATGCTAATGCACCGCGAGCCAATGTAAAATGGCGAAAATCTCATCAAATGCATCTATCGGTCATTTGATTATACGCGCGTGCGCAAACAATCGGCGCAGTAGACGCGGGGGCGTCACGTCGACGATGATGGATGCGTCATTTGGCGACACAAAAGCGGTGGAAATAATCGGCGTGTATGGAAATTAGCCGGTCGGTAATTTCCAGTTTCCGCTTTTTATGAAGGAAAATCAAGATCTACGAACCATAATTAAATCGGTCGAAAGTGGGACGAGGATTCTTTCGGGAAGTCAGAAAGTGTCGAGTAGGGATTGAATTTCCGATCTGGTTGTGGCTTCGATACATCGTTCACTGGGCGCGAAAACATTCTCTAATGGCCGGTTATTGCGTAATCGAGCGGTCGTCGTGGAAAGTTAGCTGGATTTAATATACACAAGAAAGCACATTCGAAAGTATATTTATTTAAACCCGTTGTTACGTAAGGATGCGTACGTTGCACGTGGTCGATTACGCGCCGAAGTTGCACCGTGCAACGCTCGAAGCGCCACGCCGCGTCGATTAATCACAACATGCACGTAGTCGATAATCGATAGTTCTTGCGCGTTAAATGTTAGATAGTTCAGACGCTCTGCGAGTAAAATGTTGCCTCGTGAAACAATACAATTGTAAATAGCCATCGATGCAGGTAACAGGGCCGATTTTTAATAAAAGTAGACTCAAACGCACCGCTATGAAATGTATCATTAACGTTGTTCCTTGTCACAGGTAAAATTTTGAAATTGGTTATGTTCATCGAAGATTATACTTTCGATCCGACGTGTAGAATACACTTGTAAATAAATTTCAAAGTGTAAGTTCATTCTTTCTGATATTTGTTTTCTAACCCAACAATAATGAATGATATAATATGGAATGAATAATAAATAAAATGTTAGCTGAAACCTGTAATAAATACTCATCTTTTGGAACGAAAATAAAACTTGAATATCGAATTGGAAAATGACCAAGGTCCTAACACAGTGAATGATAATGAGTAATGTATTAAAAGACGAATAACAAGTAGAAGATAACTTGTAGCAAATAACTAATTGTAATATTCGCGAATGAGCTCGTAAATAATTCATTCGCAAATTTTTATTCAGGGTTCGTGATTTCACTGAATTGTTCCTAATGTTACAGGAAACCTGAGGAGTCGAAGCAAGAAGAAAAGGAGATCTCCGTGCGCGAGAATCGTTGCTGCTGCTGTCTAAAGTTACTTTTTCTCGAGCGCAGTGTTCTTTGCAAGGATTGCGGCGGAAAATCCTGCAGGAAAGGCTGTTCCCGTTGGAATCCGTCAGATAAAGCTTGGCATTGTCTCTTTTGCCGTCAACGCAGGTTCCCACAACGATATGTTAATCTGTTACACAACATTGCGCGAAACGTTACTTAATTCTTCGAAACTAGTTCCTTACGCTATCTCGATTAAATCATTGCATAATTCTTACTTTGGACTTCACTTTTACTTTGCGTAATTTTGTGAACTATTATGCGTATAACAATTATATAAATGGAATTTGAAAGTTTATTAATGAAATATACCTTGTCAGGTATTGGCTGAAGAAGCACGAATTCGAAGCGTTTGGTGAGCCGATCGACGAGAAAAATCTACTCCGACACTTCAATACGGCAAAATCAAGAGTTTACGTACCAGGTTGGTTCGTTAATTTTGATATTACAATTTCCTTCAAATTCTCATTCTTATATATTAATGAGGTCCGATATCTGTTCAATATAGAATCGCAGGCTCGATTGTCGGACGATAATATAAAGATAAACAACGGTTTATAAATAGTCGAACTACCGATATCGATTACATGGATCTACATTGTCACTTTCTCCGTCGATAAGAAAACCATGCTGCAATCGTTATGATTATCCCAGGAAACGAGTCTGATTCGAATTATATAAGGGCATAAACGGTGAACTAAAGACTAGGAAACTTTTATCGGCGAACCGGTTTCTTTAGAAAAAACTATTTCAATTAATGTGTCTTTGAGGAAGGATCAAGAGAGCAAACTTGTTTCTAGTGTTTTTCCATCATCTCTGCACGTGGTTGTTACAGGAGACTTTACAGGGGACTTTACAGGGATCCACTCGTAAAAGCATCTTGCTCGTTACTCTTGGGAAAACTATTCTCTCGTAACTATTCATTTATACGAAAAAGTCTCCAACTTTCCTATTTACAATTTTATTCGTCACAGAATTTTTCAGAAAATTCTTCGCTAAAACGGTATAAATTATAAAACACCCACGGTCAACTGTAGATCTCCACGGAAATTCACCGACTCGCCGATAAGAGCACCTACCTGTTGAGTCGTTCTTTGATTAAAAAATTTCCTTAAAATTGTCCAACAAAGGGGGCGTGAAAAATTCATCGTGCATAAATGGAAATAGCGAATAGTAGAGAGTGAGATACGAATGCAAGAAAATCGGTGTCCCCGGGTTCCCAAGAAAATCGATCCAACGATCCTTTATAAATAATGCAGCTCTCAAGGCGACACAGGGTGGAGCATTCCTACATGTTCCTCGCTAATGCAGTCCCTTGGAAAGAAGCAGCCGGGAAACGATTGTCCACGAGCGAATCGCGTCGGGAACTAAGCTCGAACGGGAACCATGGACAATAGTTGGTCCATCTGGGGAAATTGATTTGCAGGTTGGAACCCGTGGGCGCGGTGAACGATCGACGAATCGATACACAGTGTGCATGCAGAGTGAGAGAGGGAATTAATTGCAGACTTGGTCGCGGAGTAAACGAGAAGCGAGAAAGTCGAGCGAATTTCCACGGTTCGGGGACGAGAACTTGGAATCCTATCCAAAACTACCATGTGGGACTTGATTAAACTTCGAAATGACCAGACGTAAATTTCAACTGCATTGTTCGCGTTTGACGCGATGCTTATTTTCCACGATTCTGACATCATCGTTCTTTCGATTATCTTCGTCTAAGCGACCAAACATTCCAGAGATATCAAACATTATCGACTTTATTAGTAAGCGGAACAGATATCGCAGCTTGACCTATCGACTTCAAAGATCGGTATTAATGTAGCAATTTGTCAGGGCCTTTTACAGCGCGACATCTTTGAAAGGATCTCGAACGTTACACGGAGCTAATTGCAAGAGGCTCGTGTCACGAGCGGAAAAGAATTTTTAGATATATCTAAAGTGGAAGGCGGAAAAAGATGGTCGGTAGAGGAATAAAGAAAAACGAAATTAGCCCGGAACAGTGGGCTGAGAAAGTCGCAAAATGTTAATTGACGCTGGATCCAACCTGAATCGCTGGCTCGAGCCTCCATTGTGCCATCCTGAACCGAGGAGCGACCGTCCTTGTTCCTAGCCAGAAAAGTCGTGTAACGGAAGAGGCAACAATAAGAACGGGTCGCAAAAATTATCTCACGCTGGATTCCCCGCAATGCTCATTGTTCGCTGCACAGGCTTACGATCTTTTCCGCGTGAATCGTATCGTGCCGTTTGATCAAGAACGACCGCGTCTAGCAGATAGCCGACAGATAGCACTCGTGGAAACTGTAGCTTTTCTTCGCTCGCGAAAAATCCACGTGTCTCACGTCACGAGGTATACCCGATTCGCGATTCTCTCGTTCCGTTATGAATAACTGGCTCTGGAAGTTACGATGCGGGTCACTCGTATCGTAACATTGAACAGGGACGGGGCCAGATTAGAACTGGAATCGAGTTCCATCCTCTGCATTTGCTCAGTTCGTGGATTTGTCAGTTCGAGGTCGGTATATTCTGGCAGAGATTTAAGCACCGTTGGAAAACTTTCATGTGGAAACTCGAAGGAAGTTTTAACCAGGTCTAAGACATCCATAGTTTCTTTTTAGCTAGCTCGAATAACCACCTGTTTCTTCGTTAATCCTACAAAGTCCTGATTTTTTCAGCTCGATGAAGCATAAGAAGTCGTAAAGTAACGATGTTAATTAATGGTCAATTAAGATGGATGAATCGAGTTAGAAGAATTATGGATCATTGGAGATTTGCCCAAATCGAGGCGTGTTCTTTTATACATCGATGCACGCATCAGGTTTCTCCGTTTCTACCAACTTACACGGCCTATTCCAAGGATCTGTTCTTTCGCCAAACATGGTCAGAGAGCGGTCGTGCCGAACAGTTTTGTCCCTGTTCGTCGTTTTTCGCGAGCCGAAAGATCCACGCTCGTTATTTCTTCTAGGAAACCGGCGAGGATCTCGCCGCTCCGCCGCATTCCGCCGCGCGAAATTTCAGAAAACCAGATCCTCCGGCCGGATCAAACTCGCGGACGCGTCTCTCGGCTGCTGTTCGTCTTGAATTCATGAATAGCAAGAGGTAAACGAACGTTGTATCTTTACATAGAATATACATAGAATATACCGTAAAAGAAACAGCAAGATTTTTCGATAATCTTCGACTGGGAACCACAGTCACGAATCCCAATCATGAAATGAAGCAAAATTCACGACGAAAATCGAAAAAGCTCTAAGTACCATCCAGGTAAACTACCATTCTCGATATTTCCCACTGATATCTCCACGTGAAAATCACTAAACACGCCTTTGTTAATCTACACGTAGCTCACCATCGAGAGATCACAGTCCATCTTCTTCGTGGAGTAACTCGAGATATAATTCCTCGTCATCTGCTTCTTCTGGAAAGCGAAAAAATAGCATAAAGGAGAAGGAAAAGGATTGCAGCATCCACGACGACGAGATTCGATAGCGGAATCGATTAAAAGCCACGAGTGCGAATTCGGATCGGTTTTCGGGCCGCATGGAAGCGGAACTCCCGCGCGCTCATCGGTCTTATTGTCTCCGGGCCCGAGGTGGCGAACCTCAGTTCTGCTCCAGTACTCTTGGGAGTAACATCGCGCACTCCCGTAATCTTTCCGCCTCTTTCTTTCGCCGTCCCCGTCCGCTCCGTTACTCGCATCCCTGGAAAGAATCCGCTCGCGCAGAACGAGTCGCGGCGGCCGATGTGATCGCGGCTGAAACCGATCGAACCGCATTTTTTCGCCTCTTCCCCTCGATCTTTTTTTTTCTCGTCTACGTTATTCCGCGAAGAAGGATTCCTTTCGACTGCCTATAGACGATACGTCGTTCGGTTCGTGCACACGCGTGGTTGTGCAACCGCAAGGTGACTGCCAGGGTCCAACGCGAGGGGAATCGCGCATCGATAATTGCAACCTGCACGCGAACGAGCCATAGTCGTGAAGGACGGAAGTCGGACGGGCAGCGTGAAAGCAGGTCCCGTTGGTGAAAATATCGAGGAACCTCGCGTTTTCTTTCATTTTTCAGCGGTGGCTCGGCGAGGCCTTCCAGAGTGGTACGCGCGGCCGATCGTTTGGTGCACGTCCACGGCTACGAGCAACCGGTTTGTGCGTTTAGAAATGGAAAATAGCAGACAAGGACGGCAGAAGCGCGCGAAAGTAGCGATACCTAATCAAGACTGAGGACGGATTAGCGTGTCTGTTGGAACGGGATGATGTGAGGCCGGGCAAAAAGTGGCCGGGACGTTTCGAGAGGTTCACCGAGTGGAACGGGTTAGTCGTTTGCTGCGGATTCAGCAGCCGCTGTGAGAATTTTTAACCGGTCTTGAAGAATCTCCGCTGATTGTTGAATAGTCGCGGCATTCGATGGAAATCAGATGTGCTTTGTAAAAAAGTGACTGTTAGAAAATGAAGAAGACTGAGGAAATGGCAAATAGCTTCTTGTAAAGAAACTACTGTGTGCTCAAACATATCTAATCAAGTCGCGATAAATATTACCTCGTGATCAATAACCGTCTGTCGAAGATTCGTCCAAGGAAGAAAGCAAGGAGAAATATTTACATAAACGTTGAAAAATAAAAGAAAGCAGTAAGCACGAAGGATCTGACGAACTATTTCGAACAAAAGCTCTAAAAATCTCTGCTCAGGATTAACAGAAACCTTCGAGAAATCCATTCGCTAAGGAAACGAAGCGAAGGTATTTACAAAAGATCCCAAGATCCCCAGAGATAAGAAATAATAATCCACGATAAAAAAAGGCAAACTATAGATGATTTGAAAGGCTAAATCGAGCCATCGCGCGATAAATATCACCTTGAGATCGATAAAACCAGTCTGGAAGGAGGAAAAAATATTTCTAAGAAATTCAATAATTAGTAGGAAAAAAGTGGAAGCATGAAGGATTGGGAAAGCTGAAGCAAATCCACTCGCGATAAATGTCACCACAGGATCATTAAAAACCTGTGACATATTTATCCAGGACAGAAGAAGGAAGGGAGAAGCATTTGCAAAGGATGGAAAGAATAAAAAACGATAATTAACGATAAAAGAGAGGAAGCATGGAGGATTTGGAGAACTAGAGAGCGATCTTAATCCGCCGGAGGCCAGAGGATCGACGCCGTGGGAGGGACATCGAGCAGAGTATCCTCGAGCGAAGATCGATGTCTGTTCGCGCTCGAGCGGCCTCGAAGCCGTGTGATAACTGATAAATATACCGGTCTTGCGGTACTCGCCTAAGAGAATGCGGTTACAAACGCGAGGGGAAAAAAGGACTACAGTGGTAGATCTTTAATGGTCGTCGATACTTTCGTTTAGAAAGCGCCCGGCCGTGTCAGTTGGACAGGGATTCGCGATCGCGCCGCGTCGTTCCTCAGAATCGATACTCGAAACGCGATTTCTGACCGGCGGCCGTTGTAAACAAACCGTTGGTTCGACATTTTTTCACGAAAATGCACGCGCCGCCACGCGATCCGTGCGCGAATGAACGTTCGTTTTGACGGAGGGAGAAAGTTTTTGCCGCATGAATGAGTAAGTTGCTTCATTTTTTCCCACCTTTTCTACTTTTATTTCGTAACTAGATGAACGAAGATCGACTCAGTTGAACGGAAAAACGAAAAAGATCGTGCAAAAATGGCGACCCCAGGTAGCCATCGGATAATAAAAGATTGATAAATGCGAAGACGTTTTCGAATATACGGTCCTGACGGAGTTTTGCTAGATCATTAATCGAACAGGTGTTTCGTTCGGCGAGGATTGTCAGCCATAATCGCAGTTTCGGTCTTTTACTTCTTCTCGTTTTATTCGCTGTTCAAATACGACGAAGATCGATTTAATTAAGCGGGGAAACGAGAGAATCGTGTGTAAATGATGACTCAATATCGATACCGGCTAACAAAAAGTTAAATAGCCGAGTTTTCGAGGTGTTTTTGCGGATATTATCCTGTCGGAGTGTTATTAAATCGTATTATGATTATAGATCATATCATAATCGCAGTTTTTTCACACTTCCCTATTTCATTTCACGCCTGATACTATGGACATCGATTAGACTGAATGGAGAAGCAAGTGATATTGAACGATGAAAGCTCCGACGTCGTTTTTAGAGACATTATCCCGTGAAATTTATTCGTGTTAAATCGTTGATTTAATCGAACAGGTGATTCGCGCGTCAGAGATCATAGTTCATAACACGATCGTAGTTTTGGTTTCGTTCGATCGGCCAGAGGTCGATCAGAGTTTCTTACGCGTTTCTTCGAGACGTCTCCGCCATAAAATATTTATGTATCACGCTGATAAGGTAAAAGTAATGTTAACGATGCCGGACTTACGCTCGTTGACCCAGTTTAAAATGAAATCGCAGGGACAGCTGTTCATCGCCAACATCGAGTCTTCTTCGTTTCGAAGCTCGAACTTTCAAAGAAATTTAAACGCGGTGTGCCTATTCGAAGACAATATCATCCCGATCTATCGCGGTTCCGTTTTCGATCGAAGGAATGGGAAACGAAACGAAGGAATTAATTACGACTGCACGATGTCCTTGATTTTAACGATCGAGGAGAACGATTAAATCTAAAATCCATCGGGTCGTTTCGTCTGCCGTTTGATTAAATGGAAATTAACCGTGAACCGTCTAATTCGGTTTAACTGGTTTCAAGCGGATTATAAAAACGTTTGAATTCTCGTTTCAGGAGTGGAAAATGCAGCTACCAGTTCGGGACAGGGTTCGACCGCGGAGAAAGAAGAGGCGAACACGATGGAAACGGTTCGAGATTCCGTTGAGAAGATAGTAGAAGGCTTGATCGGCAACGTGGCCAACGCGCCGATCAATCGACTGTACGATCATCCAGCGTGTAAGTTGAAACACAAATGGAGCTACAAGTAGAGGAACAAGATAAGAACGCGCGAGTAATTGCTTCCTTCTTTTACTACTGCATTCCGAAATTCGGTTCTCAATTGTAACGATCGATTCCTTTCGTTTGAATAGATTGAGGAAGGAAACCGGAGGAGAATTGTTATCCTAAAGCGATCTTTCTGTTTCTTCGTGTTTCATTGATTTTTTAACCAACATAAGCTTCGAAGATCGCACGTACATCCGGCGTATAAGCAAACAATGCTGCCATCTGCAGAAGAAACTCGAGTATGTTCAAACAAGAAAACCGACATGCCTGGAGAGCCTCGAATTCCTTTCTCAATCGCCACGGCAATATTTCTACCCGCTGCGTATCTGTTACCTACTTAACAATTAACTCCCGGCCATCTCGATCGCTTTTTTCACCCCCGATCCATCTCTAAAACGCGGCGCAGCCCACTTGGCAATTAACTCTCCAGTATCTCGATTGCTTCTTTGACGCTTGGTTGCTCCGCACACTGGAACCAAACGCTTCCTTTACGAAACAAAAGTTACAAGAAAACGTCTGCGCGCCTACAGGCTGTTCCATTTCAATCCGCGAATGGAGAACATTGGAAATTCTAACTACCTGTGACAGGTGACTCTTAGACATACACCAAGTATCTCTGAGACGAATAATTTGACACCTCTCACAGAGTTCTAACGTCTTCAATGTCGTTCCTATTTCTTTTTTGCCTTCTCTTTTTATTCTCTTTGACGTCGTATGTGTTGAAATACAAGTGTCTTTTGAAACACCCTGTAGTTGAGCAACGTCTACAACTAACAACCGTAATTAAGTGAATGTAACAGTACCCAATGAAAAGGATCAAAGAAGCAATCGTGACGTCAATTTATAACTGCACGTTTCCACACTCGAATTAACTGCTCGACTAACGCTGATTAATAGATGACAAGCTTTTGGAAAAACACGTTTCTTCTTTGGCCGAGGCACTGTCAAGTTTGGCCATGGATCATCTGCGGTCATCTCTGGAAAGTGAGTACCCTTGTACATTGTTCACGGTACTGAAATGAAACATTCTCTACGACACGCTGTTGTTTCATTCCACATACCGATTGCACTTTTTACATTTCATCGAACTATCATTTTTCGAGGATAAACATTCCCCAGATGCTCCATAAACGTACGAAACTGCGCCTAAAGTCTACGTACATTACGTCTCGGAGTGGATACACGCGTGTGATTTAGGATCATCGTACGGAGGCGCAGCGATGTAGAACGGGTTGTCTGCCCCGGGCGCTCGAGCCTTGCCGAGCAAATAACATACATACAGGCTCGCTTCTTACAAGTCACTCGTAACATAATACACAGAATGTATCCTAAAACACACGTTTCACGTGACTTTTTACGATTACATCTACCGCAATCCGTTCTAAAACCCCGTGCCCTGTAACCATTACCTCTGTGTAATCACGATGACCCAATACTTTATCTTGACCTATAAAAACCACGTTCTCCAATCGTGATGTAGCAACATCGGTACGAATTAACGATCGATTTGCACTGTAACGACTAATTTCACGATAAAAAGTAGCGGCAAAAATTTGTAATGCACTTTCTACCTTTTCTTCGTTCCAAACGTGCGTTTTCGATGACGAGGAGAGCAGCATCGAACGACCTAGCTTCTCCAGTTACATAACCCGTACAGAAATTATCATTGTCGGCGCCATTCTCTATTCTGCGATTCTTATTACTTTTTACACCTTCCCACGGAGTTGAAGGATCTTCTTAATACATGAAACTCCTCGATTAAAGTGTTCGCTTAGGTGACAATTGGTTCCTGAGGACCGATCCGAACATCATAGGACGTGCTATCATCTTGGCATAGTAGACTTTTCTGGAATTCATTGTAGAGATCTTAGAATAAAAGTGGCAGGATTTTATGGGTAATCGGGACAGAGAAGAAGCCTGTAGAAACCAGAAACAGGGATGATTGGACACGGTGTGGATCGATTTTCGTGCCGCCGAAACCGCAGTTTCATCAGGATAAATTCGCCCTTTTTGGTCCACCGCTAAAAGGGCCCTGCTCGAACGGAATGACTTGTAACTCGGGGAATTAAGCGAGAAGCGCGAGGCTCGAGTGGAAATTCGCAACTCAGTGTGTAAGAAAGAAGCTACGGACTTTGGTCCATGGACTGTTAACAATTGCAACAAGCTGGCGTTAAGTTAGGACGAGACAAAGTCAGGTCGCAGAGATTACGATGTGTACATACTTGCGCCACGAAATTTCGAGTAGTCCTCGACGCGTATTCACGATGACCCGAATGTGCATAAGAAAGAAACCGTCTGAATAAATCGACGATGATACAAAAGGCAACAAAAGAGCGCGTATGAAAGATACGTATTTGCATGGAAAAGGAATTGTCGGGCGAAACGTGCATGTAAAAACCATGCGGACGTCATGTGTACTCGTTTGCATACGCTTTACATGGACATTCGAGTTATAACTACCGAATGACTCGTGAAAAGCGATTACGAATTGGAGCTTTCCTAAGCTCCTGAAATAATATCCGAAGCTTGTTTGAACGCTTATGATTCGAGGTAAAAATAGACAGATCATGTAGAAAAAAATGTAAGAGACAGAAATGAACTGGGGTTCAAATGTTAATTTGTTTCCAGCGGTTATCATTAATTCCAATGATTAAACGTTAGATAATCAGGTTTCTATTAACCACGGGTCATTGAAAAAATTCAACTGATATCTTCCCTCCAGCAGTTATTTCCTGAAGCATCATTCGTCAGTGAGCTCACACTATATGTCAAAGTCTACGTCCGTTCATTTCGATTTAATTTATCTGCAAACTTGAGGTCATCGTTGCTTTCAAAAGTGTGTACTTATCGCAGAAAATTACGGTTCTGACGAACTCTTTTCTCGATTGCATCTGTCTCGCTTAGAACTGTATCACATTAATTCTCGAGTACGTTCTGCAGCGGTTATTGTGCTCGTACTACTTTCGTACGAATTATTCTTCGCCAAGTGAATCATTCGCGACTCCTCGATCGAAGGACGATCCAAAGATCGAAACAATGGTGGACGTAACGATTTCAGGACAACAATCTTGAACAGGATGGCTCGTTTACCGATTACGTAAAGAAATGAGTCAGCCATAATCCAGGGAAAAGTTTGCCTTATCGTTATTCCGGAAAAGATCACTCTTTTTGTTTCTTTTTTCAGAAGGATCTAAGAATAAATAATCGTCGAACGTCATCGAGTTTAATCGCATGTCCGCTCGACGCACGCTGTTATATCACGATTATTAAAATGAAAAATGGTTTAAATGAAAATCGTGACTTTCGCAGTATTCTTAATACTTCAATATTCAATACATCTTCCTAATACTCTTCTTCTTTCGAAAAATAATCTTTTCTGAGAAAAAAAATATCCTGTTCTTTAAATATATCAATTTTAAATTGGCGACAAATTCCAGAGAGGTATTCCCTCAAAAATTCTCGGAATTCTGGAAACAGAAAATATTTCTAAATTAAAATCGACACGCTAAATCGATCCTCTTCGTGTTCTCAAAATATTATTCCTCGCATTTTATTTCCCAGCAGCAACTATCGTCGTCAAACATTACTGTTTATAAGTATCGTTTATAGCGACAATGTCGCGAGTAGAAAGTGTAATCGTGAATTTCTTTCATCAATATTTAGCACGCAGAATTTCGACGAGGCGTTTGCATACAATACAGCCTGTTTCTTCGTTTATTACAGTTTACACGATTCCATTGAATAGACCGGAGGTCAGGCCGCTCGGTGCGTTCCGGTACGAGTTCTCGTTCCTGTTCATCGTATTTGCTTGCAACAAATTCGACAGCAATGAAACCTTATCTCACCAGCAGATACACATCGGTGTGTACCTGGAAATTTTTCGCCTCTGATAAAACGACGTGCCCGTGTTATCGTTTGCAGGTGTAATTTAAATCATCCTTCGCACAAAGAACAATCGATGATGACTAAAACACTGACGCAATCCCTAACAAGAAAAGAACACTTACAAATTCCATTAGAAAAATAGAAAACATTCTGTACATTCTCCAAGAAATAATTTTCCACGTCAATATTCGAAAAAGGGCGAAAATCGATGAAAATTGCATTTAAAGAGATTGGCAAAAATTACCGTACCTCGTTCTAGAAGCTACAGAGCCAGCTACAAAAGACTAATATCATACGAGCTACGTAAGACTCGGAAGATAAATAAATAACGCATAACCTATGCATACAGCGACGCACCTTCGACACACGACAGTCCAGAAGGCGTCAGTCGATTTTAGAAAATGTAGGTTCCCTTGCAAAAGTATCCCCCACTAAAAGGAAGCCGTACAGAGCGGCGTATGTGGGGTACGTCGCTCGCGTATCAGACCGCTTTGGCAAAGGCTCAGTCGCGAGCGGCGCAGGCCTGCGATTACACACACACACGGCGACTAGTGATTTCGCCGGTTCGACGATCGGCCGATTCGTGCTTCCGCGTTGTATTTCCTCCTCGAAAAGCCTCGAAACCGCTGTGAGAAACAGCCGATCATGGTGCCCGGTGAATCGCAGCATCGCGCGGTGAACCCTCTACGAAACGTACCCCTTTGAAAATTCCTCTACCGGCGAGTGAAAGTGAGCTCCAAGTGCATCCGATTGGACGTGTGATCTTTGTACTTGTTTTGTACTTGCAACGCTCGTAAGCATCGCTGATTTGATTATCGAAATTCGACGAGAGGTACACGGAGACTCGACGATCATTCGGGACTTTGATGATGACATTTTCGAATAAGTGGAAGGACATTAATAGTAGGTGCTCGTCCCGGTTGCACGGTAGACGTAATTGCAATCGCGTCCTGGATCGACTAATTGCTCGTTAATTGCGCCCTTGAGAGATAAGATAGGAAGGCAAAGAGGGAAGAAGCCGATCCGGTGAATCAATATCTGCTGGTCTCGCCGCGTTCCCGAGGTGGCTTTTAATTACCTTCTTCGCTGGTGAATGGAGGCTACTGGCTTCGTGATGTAAACAGCAGGTTCTTTCTCTCTGGCTAGACACGATTCGGACCTGCCTGTGTGCAGTAGTCCATGTCGGCGTAAAAAGGTCCAGGTTTAAACTTCCCAGTGATTTTCTTCGGCTTTCCGCCCGGGAAAGTTCACACCGTGTGTCTGGTATTTTAATCGAGTGGATTATCTGGGTGTGCATTGGCGGTAGGTGAAGCAATTTTATTTTCTTCGTTGGACCCAGGCAATCGTGATTTAGAAAATAATACATTTCGAGATACGGGTTGGGTGTTATAGCGAGTTAGGTATTTATGGGAGGTTCGATTCGAGCTCTGTGCTATCGCATCGTCACAGTGCTTATACCTGTTGTAGAAGGTAGACGCGACACGCTGGAAAAACGATAATTGGCTTCGATAAGGAAGAAAAGTGGGAGAAACGCGACGAAGCCGTACGTCTGCTCTACCATCTACCACTCGAATTATCTTCCGTGAAACAGTTCATTCTGTTTTATTTTAATATCTTCTCGGGTATTTATTAACTTCTTTAATTTCTTCTTCCTTCAAAAGTTTGTCTAAAATTAGGAAACGTGGAGCTACGACCTCACAGATAGATCAGGTTTACAGCTGAATTATCAAAGCGATAGTTATGCAACAGCCTCCGCGGTAATTACGACGATTGCAGATATTAAACGAAGCGAGTTTAGCGCGGCTGGTAAGAAAAAGGTGACAGCGATTTGAGCGGGTCGGTGTCGGTTCGATTAGCTGCGCGTAGCAAGTAAAATTGCAAATGAATTCGTTAACTATGCTATATCTTATCGTTTTTCCTTCCACCTTTTTATATTTCCCTTTCCGCTTTTCTTTTTTGCGGGGCGGGTAAATAAATTCCGCGCTTTAAGCGTTCCAAAAAGACCGTACGATTCCAGTTCTTGCGATATAGCAAGAAATAAGTTGCTCTTACTGGTTTCTTAACGCGAACCGCGCGATTAGAACGACTGGTCGAGACAAGAGTAATTATCGATGTCGGCAATCATAATGATAGCAGAGATAACCTGCTGACAGCCACCGCGAAAACAGATTACCGTCCCGAATGGGAAATTTCAAAGTTCAGAGGATCGTCGTCAGGCAACTATTCAAATGAGGGTTTAAAGGCCGTCTTCGGTGGCGCGCGGTTGTCGTCGGCGTCTTCCGACTATCTTCGCGCGATTCCGTTGCACGTGTTCTTGCGCACGCGCAGAGCGTTCGAGGCGCACGCCGCTGTACCGTGTATACACAGCTGTGCTGGTTTGTTTGTAATTTCCGCGAATCGACAAAGGTGTCAGGATATTTCTCGATACACATTTTTATTCATCCGAGCAGGAAAATGTTTCGCGAGCGAGTCGTTGGGAAAAACAAGGAAGGGACGGGTCATTTGTAACGACTCGAGCAGCAGCGTATAATCGACACGACTTATAATTGACTCGGCGGATCGAAAGTGCGATTATTGCCCCGTGGGGGGGAAAAAGAGTAAGTAAGATAAAGCCAATCAGACGAGGTGGAAGCACGGAGAGATCTCCGCGTGCCGAATTCACCGCGACGAGCATAATTTTTTCCTCAATAAACAGAAATTGCCAAACGGTTAAACCGCAACGCACGGCCCCCGTTCGAGAGGCACTCGTTCCCGAGCTCTTCCTGTATTAACCGATCATGAGAAAACGAGAAAGTTATAGCTGGCAGGAAATATCTCCAAATAACGCGACGGAAGCATTCTTTCCCGGATGATCGTCGAGGTATCTTCTCTCTCTCTCTCTCTCTCTCTCTCTCTCTCTTTCTATCTCTCTATCTCTGTGTACCTAAGCGTCGTCTCGTATAATACGAAGAACTGCATGCTAAAAGACGAGGCAACGCCTTGACCGACGAAAATAGTCGGTCGGTAAGTGTGGAGGTGAAACGTAAATACTTTTCATATTTTCTAGATCGTGATTGTTTGGTTAAACGAAAAATCGGTCTATATCGGAAATCAATTGATGAGTCGAGTTCCTAGATTATTGTCTGTGATGATAAAACAATGTTTCGTTGGAAGTGCAAACAAAACTAACTTATCAGGCAGAGATACGATGTGAAACGCGTGATAAATGTTGCTGGAACTAACCGCGGAGATGCTGACACTGATCGGCGGCCTAATCGTCGCCTATTTCATCTACGTCCTGTTCACCAAGAGGGATGGTAAATATCGTCAATTTTTGTTCATTTCGATGCGAAATCGTATAGAGTATATTAGCAGAAGAAGCAGTTGGAATGTATCAATGGATTCCGACTCGATTCATCTACGGAGTAGACCTAAGGCTTCATTTCCAATACGACGCTAACCTATACAAAGGAGCTTAAAGATTCTTCGATAAGAATCAATAAATATCAGTAAGATCGATAAGAATAATTCAATTTCTCGGTAACAAAATTATTTTATTTCCAAGTTTCTAAAGTCTTATACTTATTTCCAGAAACAATGTTTAGCTGAAGTCCTAACGAGTACTCCTGAGATTTCTACAATTTGCAAAGTAGATCGGTTACAAAATCCTAATCTAAACTGCTTTCGTGAAAGCGCTATCATCGTCACAGATTCGTGATTATTCGTCGTGATTATTGTAAATTGTCACCGGTGAACTATTCGCGCGTCCCTGGCACGGTTCCTCGATTGCACGTAATAATCTGTCACGAGAGGATCTCTCTGTTACATCCACTACTTTTACAATCTTGCAGGATACTCTATAACATTTCGCGATGTTCTGCAAACCAGTTAATTTTCAATCACGTTCAAAATGTCCTCCTCGATTACTCAATCTACTTCGCCATTGTCACGATTTTTCTCATTGTTTAAATGAATTTCATATCTCTATTACGTGCATTCGTTGTCAACGTATTAGCAATAAAGGTTGATAATACGATTGGCGAAAAATATTTCCATACAATTTCTCGCGCGTGACAATCGCCGCGTTATTGTCATCGTTTCGATTATTCGATTGTGATCGGTTCGATGGAACAACGGTGCAAGTGCCATGAACAATAACGCTCGTCGTTCGCCTTCAATAAGGTCACGAGATTATCGCGAATCACCACCAGGCAAATCGTACGATTCTTCCATATTTCTTTCTATTTTTACAATTTCCTCTTTTATATCAGGAACCATCTTTCTTTTCTCAGTCCGGTATATTTATCTGCACTGATTCGTCACTTGCGCAACAACACGTCGCGTTCGATACCACGAGGTCGAACGTGATTGAGATTTCAGAAAATCTTCGTGACCCACGACTTGTTTAATTCATTAACGTGTGGACGAATCACGATGAAGAGGAATTAAAGAACATTCGTATTACGGGAATAAATCACGAACATACATATATAAAGAAAAGAGGAACGCGGAGGAACCAGTTTCACGAATCCCTGACACTTTTTCCATTCAGTTACGAAGCTGAAATATCTAATATAAATAGGACTCCATTTTCATGTAACCAAATTGCAACACTCGCGACTGCGTCATACGTCTTATCAGTTAAGACACTAGCTTATCATTCAAAGGACACAGGTACAGAGGCAGTAATCATCTTTTTTAAATTGTAGTAATCTCTACGTGTTTTCTTTAAGAGAATTATTAACCTATTTAGTATTAATTAGTATTTTTCTCATTCGTTAACATTCAATTTCTATTCGTGTTTATTTCTCTTGGACGTTGATGATAGGATTGGGTTAGCTATTATCTTTATATCATGTATGTGTGATACACGAGGAAAACGAAGACACTGTATAAAATAATTTAACAATGAGCCTAGTGACAACACTTTTATCTGACGCATATACCCATTGACTGTACCAGAAAAGTTAAACGATGGTCGTAATATTAATTTCGCAATCTAAATCCATCAAAGCCAAAGTCATCGATCTCGTTCTTTTTGCCAAGGAATTCTAGTAATCTCTACGTGCCTTCTTTGAAGGAATAATTGATGCGATATTAAATCCGCAATCTAATTTTATCGACGACAAAGTCCAATAACACACGAGCTGCGCTGCAACGTCGTCGTACGACGAAATATTAAATTAACCATCGCAGGAAAAGACGATTTCCCTCGATCGACCGCATCGTTGGACGTCGATTCTCCACAGGTAAAGAAACCTTTCTGCGCCGCGATTTAGCCGATGACACGATAATCGCTATAATTTCGTTACGTCAGACGCGTTTCGCGGCCAATGTATCCGCGAATCGCGACTCGATTTCGCCGATCGTCGCGTTTCACAGATCAGAAATGAAGCGTTTCCTCGCTGGGCGGAACGATTTCCTTCCCTTTCGAAATTCCCCGCCGATATGCCTTTAGAAAGTTCGACAATCAAGAAGAAGAATAATATAGAAATAGAAGAAGCGAAGCGCCGCGAATAATGGCCAGGTTTCGCAAAACGCCACGAGTGCTCGTAACCGATCATCGATACGATCATCCTTGCGCTTCAAGGCAAGTGTTTTTACGTGCATTTTATTACGCCAGACCCGACTGTTTGCGTCAGTTTATGAATACGTCTAAGCGGATTGATCGAAAGTAGGAAGAGGAAAAAAGGACACCGCGAAGGACATCGAGGAAAAAGTGAATCTTCGCCAAAGGAGGATGAACGAGAGGATGAACGCTTTCGCGAGATCCATCGAAACGAGATCTTCATCGAAAGTCTCGAGAAAAGAAGAAGAATACGTCGATAGACTTCTAGGATGACACATAGATAATCGGAAAAATCGGAAAATGGTTAATCTTCTTCAAGAAAGATGGTCGATTGTACGAACTCCTTCGTGGAATTGATCGACGATGAGGTCTGCGTTGGAACTGAAGGAAAAAGGAGAAAAAAGAGGATAAGGGGAAAAACACGTCGATAAAATACCAGGGATGACACATAGAGGTAATCGGAAAAATGGCTGGTCGAGAGGGATACGATTAATTGAAAGGTGATCGCGAGTACAGGTGTGACTAATGAATAGCCACGGAGATTGCGCGGCGCGCGGAGATAGCTGGCAAGGAAATAAATGTAGGCGACCTTCACCTTCTAGCGAGAGATCAGGGTTAGAAAGCCCATCGACGGACATGGAATCTGTGCGTTTGGTACACCGCGAGTCGGAAGGCCTCTCTCTATCCAGGCACGCCATGGATGCAAATCATCGCGCGTGCTAAATTTAAACTTTATCCGACGCTAATAAACCGGGAATGGAATTTAAATAGAATCAGGCATCGTTCATGGAACAGCGAACTGTCTTGTCGTGTAATTAATCTTGCGTTAAGCGTGGCTGGAAAAAAAAGAAAAAAGGAAAAATACCTGCACGATGAATCGGTGAAACAAAGCCACCGGAGATTCTCGCGATGGCCACGTATAGGATCGAGGTAAATGGCCAAAGGAAGTTTCTCCTCGGCACCCATACGCGTCGCAGTTGCAACTTCGGATCTTGGTCGCTTAACGCGGCGAAGAGGCAATTAACTTGACCAACGACGACTATCTAACCCGTCTGAACGGACGTAGCATAGATAGATCCTCAGGTGTACGCGCTGTCGCAGCACACAAGATTTCCCGTGAAAAGAGTTCAGCAGTTCCCGTCGAATTTCTCTCGGTCGCGCGCTCGCGGACAGGCAAAAGAAGAATGAGGAATTGCTGACAAGGCCGAGAGCCGGTGAAATTACCTTGGCGCGACGCTCGTACGCGGCCAAACGAGACGCTCATCGCTCGATCCATTACCAATACCGGGCTACCGCGTCGATGAAAGTACGCCTTCCTCCGCCGCTTTTCCTGTCCTGCCTTACTCGTTAACCCTTTCGCATCGTTTATTTCCTTTTCCACGAGATTTCTCCGACGAGCAATCGTTCTCAGTGGTAATTCCCTAACGAGCTCAGTGGGCATCGATGTTTATTCGAGAGATAGATTGAACAAGATCGAGGGATGTTTAATGAGATTGAGAGATTTATTTTCTGGTAGAGAGCCTACTGGTGCATGCGGAATTTAGTGGACTTTGGGTCAAACGACTTTTCTATGACTTCTATGCTCATGCGACTGTTCACTGGTAATTGTTATTCCGTAAACATGCGAATTAGATTACTAAATAAGAAATATTTTTATTTCTTTATTTAATTATCGACAGAGGTAATTCTTCTTTAGAGGTAATTCTAGCGTAGAAATTTATTTTAGTTGAAAAGCAACGGAGCTGACGCTACAGGCATTAAAAGACGAGGAGATATCGAATGATTTACAATAAATATCTGCATACTTAATTGCGCGATTAATACAAATGAACCTGTCACACTACGTGCCGTGATTTTCTCGCAGGAAGAAAGCATTCCGATAGTTGGAATCCTGAATTTTGAAGGAATGAAATACGCAGCTTGAATTGATACTGCAGTTGAAGGTACAATTATCGAGAATGCCTAGCAATGTTCCACCTTTCACGAGGACGATAAAGATATTCGAAAGTGTGAATTATTCCTAAACTATTTGGAATTAGTATCGAGTTCAACCACTTTTGCTATCAACTATAATCTCAATACCTTCCATTCCCATGCGTTCGAATATCTTTAACCACTTTCATAAACGTTCGTGTTCAATGGGAAATCGATGCAAATCGAATTCTATATTTATCGTTAAATTTCCTAGTAATTTCACTAATATATTTCCATGTAAGAACAGTTCCACTCCAATGTATAATACATATTCCATTTACGAAAAGTTCGAGCCTCGAGCAATTCCAACTTTCACGAGCAGCTATATACCAGAATGAAGACGTTTCTCTTTGGAAAAAAGGACCCATAAGGATTTTGCCAAAATTAAGAATTCTGCAAATCTCGAATTAGAAATTCCAAATTTCGAAGGATCGCTTTCGGAAATGCAATAATTCGTCAAAGACGATTCGCCGAAAAATGACAATTAATCGTAGAACTATGGATCGCTATTTCAGAAATGTCTTCAACCAGAAAATCTTTGACCAGTGAAATTTTTGCAGACAAATCTGGCACGGATTCGCCAACAATGGCCCACATGGCGCTGCGCGACATCGTCGAGCGAGCCGTGGACGAGGCGAAAAAATTGCCAGGCCTCGGTGGTTCCGGTGGGACCGGAAAAGCACAGGAGGAACGGAACATCGCGGAGCGCAGTTACGAGGATTTTCTCGCCAATGAGATACTCAACAAGGTTACTATTCGTTTCACGGAGCCAGATCTCTCGAGGGCATCCTTTCGAGAGACTTGTGCTCCGTTCGCGGAATTCGTGGTATTTGCTCGAAGATCGAGCGAGAGGATAAATCGATGAACGAACGTTGGATTTTCTAGGTCATCGAGAAATTCCAAAAGAAACAGGTGGACGGAAATAGCAACGTCCTCCCTGGGAAACCTGTGTCAGCGAAGTGTACACTGAGTACGTCTTTTGATCTATTAAAGAGAGAAGTATGGAAAAGAAATTGTGGACAAATGATTTTAGTTGTAAAGGAAGAACGAAAAGATCGAGGAGAGGGTAAAATAGCGAGAATGTTCATTTTGTTGCCTTATTTTTAGGTGAGAGCGAGGCAGGCCTCGAGGAAGGTGTCGAAGAAGGCTGTAGCAGCCTGGAACCGTTGTCTCAGGATGATTGCAGTAGCGACTGCAGTGCATCTTGCTCGAGACGCGTTAGAAACCAACCGGAGCCATTATCTCTCACGGTAGGCGATCCTTTTATGGCTACCGTCGCATGTAACCTTGACAGACCATCGAAGAACTTGCGAAAGAAACGAAAACTGTTCCGGGGAAACGTATACTCGACTTGTTGGATCCTTCTGAATCGCGTCGGGTCAAATATGTTCCCTTCGAAGCTCACTTCGCTCCGATGGTGTCTTTTGCAATGTCAAGGATGACTCAAGGCCGACATTCACCGTTTCTCAATTTTGGCCTTCAACTTCTACGTCTTTGCGTCCTTTAAATGACAGTGAACTACGTATCAATGAACTCTATTTGAGAATAACTGTTTCTCGGCAAAGTAAATAATTTTGAGAGGCTTGCAATGAGGACAAAAATATGACTGTTTGATTTAAAGCAAATTTTTTACTTATTCTCAATTGAAAACGGAATTAAAAAGATTTTATTCGTAAATAAATTTTAAATTAAAATTTTTCTATTTCGTATTCTTGAAAAAATTTGCAATTAAATCCAGGAAACAACGCGAGACAGGAAATTATGGGCATGAACCGCTTTATAAAATTTCGTGACGAGGTTTGTAGGCTCTCAGGTAATTGGCCGATAAGCGGTTAGCTCACGAATGATAAGCAGCGGAAGTAGAACCGTTGCTCCACATTGGAATACGCATGGCAATCCGAATCAAAATGAAAGAGGAAAAATGCAATGCAGAGAAAAGGACAGGAAAGATGCGAAAAGCTATAAACGAACTTTATCGGCTTTAGTCCCTGTGATTTACTAACGACACGCGCGTCTCTGCTTGTTTCAGATAGAGGAACGAATAGAGGAAGTGACAACAACATATGCGTCCGACGAGGAACCCAGGGAAAACGATGTCTTGGCCATTAAGAACACCCATCGAGTGCCGTTCCCTGAACTTGGAATGGACATCATTGATCGTAAGCTGTGACCAACGATGCGTCCTTTACTTCCGTATCTCGTTTCACTTTGTTGTCAGAATTTCTACGGTCATTCCCTCCGTGAATTTGACACGGAGACAAATGGGAATAATATGCGTATGCAACATTTTCTGTCTTTTTGCTGACGACACAGCGGAACTACCACACTGCTGAACAGACTATGGAACATTCCGATCAGTTACGTTTCAATGTTACCAATGACTATAATCAACTTGATGCTAGAATCGATTTATAATTGATACGTGATTTCGAATTACATAATTATTGTTTGACTTTCTATTGACAAAAACTTGTTGATCGTAGCTTCTCAAGAATCGGAGGACAGCCAAGAGGAGCCGGACACGCCTCACATAGATTTAGTTTCCCCAGTGGAATCTTGGGAGGAAAATTGGTTGTTCCAAAAGAAGAGGGTTCAGACACAACCTGATCCCGTGGCCATGCTAGTGCCAAATCCTAGCGCCGATTACAAGGCTCTGATCGGTGACAAGGATGCGGAAGATACCTCAGATTTGTCGGAATGTTCCTCGGCGCAATCGGACGAGGAGTTAGAAAAGGAACTGATGGATGCCATAAACAACGTCGTGCCAAGATCTCCAAGAAAGAGAGAGTTCGAAAATGGTCTGGACCATCATTCGGGTTTGTCAAACGACGTTTTGTTAAAGGAAAATGGCACAAATACACTTTCGAATGGTATAAACGTGTCTGATCAAACGGGCGATGATAAGACTGACTCTAGAATCGCGAAAGACCAAAGGGGAATGGGAAGAAATAAAAGGATAGAAGAGTATCGTGGGCAGAGTCAAAGTCTAGAGAAAAATGACGAAGTCAAAGCCAAAGAGGTCGAAGAAAAAGAAGTGGAAAGAAAATGGAGTAGAATCGAAAGCAAGGACGAGAAACTTGTTGCAGAACCAATCGATTTAACTAGTAATTACTTAAAGATGGAAATGGAGCGACAAACGACAAACGACATATCCAAAGAAGACAAAACAAGAAATTTAATCAACGAAGACGACTTAATTAAACCGGTCTCACAATCGGTCGAGAAAAGCGAATTTGTCATGCATAATTTATCGAATTCCGTTAACCTGGAACCTTCGACGGTTTCTTTGCCGTATGAAAACATGCTAGACGTGCCAAAGACACCGACATCGACGCCAACATGGTCTTCCGTGATAGAGAACAGTCTGGAGAACTCTAATAATGAGGAAACCTTTGCTTCCCAAGAAAAGAACGTTCTGAATTCCCTGGAATGTGCCAAGAAGAAACTGATGGCCGTCAATGACGACAGTGTGGAATTGTTTGACGAGGAGGAAACAATGACTGCTCGGCAAAAAGTCGACTTTCATGGTAAATATTTTAGCAACGCAGTCGTGGATTGAAAGAGTTTATACACTTTTCATTACTACTGATTTCACTTTTGTTTATGGACACTAGCTGAGGATATCCAACAAGAAAGTGAGTACACCGAGCATTACGATATTGCGACTCAGAGACACTTGGACAGTTTGACGAAGACTGAATCTTCTGAGTCTTGGCCACTGACGAATTCCTCGACAGAAGAGTGTGAAAGGTACTGCATCGATATACTTTAAATCGATTATTATAATAATGGTACAAAGTTTACAATGATTTCAAATTCCAAGATGCGAAAATAAACTAAATCTAAATTTTTCACAAAATTTTTTATTCGAATTCATATCAAAAATTCGTATGAAATCAAATGTTCTTTTACAATAACATTGTAAAATGATCTATATATAAAATTCGAGATATCTCAATTGTTTCGTGCCGAAAGTTTCGAAGCAAGATTCGTTTCGTAATGTCACCGATATTGGTCTGCGAAGCGTCGCAAAGAACTTTCTTCTTGCCAATGATACTATAAAAATTATTCAACATTCCACTGTGCAGCAAGTGCCGAGAGGCTGTGGCGTTCGCCAAAGCTGAATCGGCTTCGCACGTGTCCCTGCAGAACAAGAATTCGGAGGAAGAGGTTCGACTCGCTACTCCTCCTAGACCAGGTGACCAAACTGTGTTAGTAGAATTGCGAACTTCTTTTTAAATCCTATTTCCTTGCAATGAAAAATAGGTACAATTGCCGAACGCGAGCACAAAAAGTGGGAAAATGCTCCACCTATTGAAAACAACCCCTACAGCCAGGAAAACATTCAAAAGAGATTGTTGGAGAGGCAGTATTCTAGAAGATCGTCAGACATTCCTGGGTAAGATTGATAATGTCTTTTATACTAATTTTACAAATTTAATTTTGTACAACTAATATTTTTCTTCAGAATTCACTCCGAATTGCCAAAAAGCAACGGAGCGGATTTGGATGTCGTGCTGGCACCCCATGAACCAGATATCAAAAGGTAATATGCAAAATTAGATCAATAAATAATGTAATAAATTATTACACTTATAAATTTATTATATTTATTGAAATAAGAATTTATTAAAAATTTCCATAATGAATAAAGATTCTTATTGCACAGAATGTAGAGTAAAAGATCTTTACCACATTAATAACATCCATACAATTATTGTAATTTATTGTGTTCTAATAAGTGTATGAAATATGCAGGTTCGGCAGGGACTATTACATAAATGAGTCAAGAATACCAGGCAACGAAAAAGGGAGAAGATCGGCCGCGTCGACGTCGAGCAGACCGAGTAGCTCGTTATCTCAACGATCAAGCTCCAACGGGATAGCAGACCAGGATCAACAGGTGAGTTTCCAGCTCGAAAAGTTCGAGGAGGCTTCCCTGCGCGGCAGTCTTTCTAGATGGACCTATCGCGATCAGTACTCCAGTCCACACTTTGCCATCAACCCTCTTCTACACATGGAACTTGATGCTACGACTGAATCAGCTGACAATATTAACGAAAACAACAACGTCCATAACGAAAATTCTTTATCTATAGAAAACGATATTCGAAACGATATAAATTATAGAGAAAACATGACACAAAATTTTAATGGAAACCATGATATATCTATTGGAATTAATAACAATATAGAAGAAATGAAGAATACTTCGTTCCCTTGGAATAAACCCTTAAACAAAGTCACTTATAACCCAATTTTCGAAACTGAAAACGATATCCCAAATCCAGATCGTGACTCGGGAATGTTCTCGGTTGACACGAACGATTTAGAAACTAAGAAAGAGGATCAAGATTCTTGGAGCAGATTGTGGATGACTGACCGCCAAAATTACGCGAATAACGATCAAATCCTTTCATCTAATGGAAGAAAGTATTGGAATTTCAATGGATTCAAGTATCATACATTTGGAGGGATAAAGAATTTCTTACTCGAGAACCCGGAAGATTCTGACGAGGATAATTTCAAAGCGGAGACACCGACTGAATCCTTCGATCCTGCAGACTTCGCTAAATTGAAGTTCCAGACGTTCGGAGGTATAAAGAAAAGTAAGAAGATCGATGGAAAAGGAATTCCTATGTACAAAAGGGTAACATTAAGATCGTCCTTTAGTAATCATAAAAATACCAAGTATAATACCAAAAGGATAAATTCAGCTCAAAGCGACTCTGTCGTACAAAATAATTATAAGGAGGCAATTAATGCATCGAATGAAAATTTCGATGCACGATCTGCTAGGCAGAACAATTACCATGACAATTTCGAAGAGAACGGTACAAAGTACCCTAACGTAAATTCTAGAAGAAGATATATCAGTCAATTATACAAAAGACAAGCAAAGACAGTACATTCCTCGTTATACCGATCTTCCTCGGACGACGACTGGCAAGACGAAGATGTCCACATGCCTGACAATGTGATAATGCAAAAATTTCTAAAAGATCTGTCCAAGAACGCCAAATCACGCTCAAACTCGGATAAGGATTCTACGTATTTTCTAAACACGTCCAGAAGAAAAGTGTTCGATAGTCTCAGGAAAACTAGATCGCAAAAGTATCGATCCTCGGACGATAACGAAAGTTTGAAGCTGGAACCACCTATAGTGCCGGAAGTCGTGGAGAAGACTTTCGAAACTTTGCAGGATCTTCGAACCAAAGGCAGAAAAAAGAAGCACAAAAGTACAGAATCGGGGAAAAAGTTGGGTGTGAGAAGTTTGAGCGACCTGACGATATGGTGAAAATAGTTAATCAAATTAGTTCTTTAACGGGAATCAGTGGTCTTTCAGAATACATATACAAATTTCTACTTTTTATACAATCTTATTTTATCTTACAATACATAGGCAGTGCCATATTACCAACAAAGTTCCTTGAAAGATATCCAGAACAAATTTAAAATGCGAATTATTATTTCCTTTTTTTCTCAATAGATTATATAGAAGAAGCTTATTGTACAAAGGAGTGTATATTGTAATTATCTTAAATATATTATTTCTAATGAATAATGTAACGAATAATGAAACTCGATGATTTCACTTCAAGTGCATGACACTTTAGCGGTGTAGGTTCTTGTTCCTACGATTAATCCTCGCATAACTAATTAGGAGATACTATGACTATTTAATTAATATCTTTATTAGTCTTAACACAGTGTTGAATTTTCTTAATTATTTTGAGTAGCTGAGGCAGTACGAGAGGTGCAAAATCGCTCTGTGACTGTAAATAAATCTTCTTTGATTCTTTCTCGTAGATAGCACGCACAAGTAACGTATCGACCTTGTACAAAACGATCATTCTTACTTGTACATAGCACACGTAGATCATAAAAACACTAATTAAAAGAGTAATAAACGAAAGAAATAAAATCGAACGTTCCGTTAGTACGAAGTCGTTCTATGCACTTTGCACATGCATGATTGCTGCGAAAATGCCTTTTCCAAATCGGTAAGTACCGTTTACATGCATTTTCATTTTAATGCATGTCGACTAACAAACGATATCAAGGGTCTGCATGTCCCACGATCGACAAAAATATTTGATCAAAAGACATGGAATAGAGGAAAAAGAATGAACGCACGTAGAAATCTTTGCTACCATTGTTCATGATCAGGTGTTTGGTCGCGACTAACAATTTAAAATTTACTCGATGGAATTTCTTGTATGCATGGCTATATGGCGCTTGTATGTAGACGGATCAGACTAATTGTGACTAAAAGACATCACTAACTATTGCAAAAGCCCGTTGAGAAATTTTATGGAACTAAAACGACTAGGCCAATATCTAGTCTTTAATTCTACCCGACTATTTTCTGTTACAGGAGGAAACACAGTACAAAGAAACCGAGTCTCTCCTGAACCGAAGCAACGACGTCAAGACCAAAGTGGCGAAATGGCAGAATAACAACGTGGAGGGCAAGTATCAGTTGCCAGTTCGACAGAGTGACATCTCAAACGAGGCAGAGAAAACGAAGGAGAAGTTCTCGAAGAAGATAGAGTGTCAAAGGTCCTGGGAAGATGAACGAATGGAGGAAATTCTGGAAAATGAAAGGAAAAACAGCAAAAATGAGATCAACGCGAAGCTGAACAATCAGGAAAATTACGAGAACGCTGTTATAGAAACGAAGAAGTCGAATTCCGATGACAACCCAAGGAAGATCAAGAGGATCGATCTGAAGGCCTACGGATTCGAGAACGAGTTCTTCTCCAACAAAACGATCAAGACTTCCACCCCAAGAGTTGTCAATAAGTTAGACTTGAAGTCGTTTGGCTACGACGATGGGATTCGACGAACGCAGTCGAATATCCAACTGAATAGCATCGGGTGCGAAGAATTCAAGCCCAGATTCATGAGAACGACGAACAAGTCGAACTTAACACGGCGCAATGACTACGAGAGCGATCGTTGCGACGTGATCGAGAGCACTCGAGCCTCTGGTGACAACAACTTGACGCAGAGCACAGAAGCTCTCAACAATTTCGAGAATGAGAGCTACAACGATTTTGGGTTGAAGTCTGCGAAATCGGTACCCAACATCGCCAAGTTCTATTCAAACGCGAATAGCCAGGAGGACGAAGAGGTAGAAGGCTACAATCACAATTCGTACAACGAATTTGGGATGATAAAGAACGGATCGGTGAAGAATCTGGCGAACAATTACAATCTAGAGAAGTGTAACATTAAGAGTAGCGATTGTTCGATCGACGAGTCGGAAAACGATACGGACAATTCCTCTGAGAAGGAACAGAGTCATCGATCGATAAGCGACGTGAAAAAGAAAACTCTGGGCGACGAGCAATTTGATAAGAAGTTATTACCGATGCCATCGGTCAGGAGGCTTGCTGAAGCATTTAGTAAACAGACTGAACACGTTTCCGCTCCTATATCGAAGGTAAGAATAATGATCGACTGGGTCGGTGACCCATTTAAATCAACCTATTTTCGAAGCTCTTGATGATTTTCCAAAATAGCTGTAATTTAAAAAAATCTACGTTAATGAAACAGCCTGTATAATTAATTTTCTCATTAGGTAACGAAGTCAAGCAACATGTACAAGGAGAGATCGTCAACGCCAGAGATACAAATAGTCGAAACACCAAGGCAGATGCACAGTCTGACCGCCAGATCACTTTCGAAACAATTTCGCGAAGGACTGAGGCAAATTCCGAATAAAGTGACTTCACCTCCGGCTAGTCATGTCACTATGGAACAACCTAATATACCGGAGATCCAAACGGAAGTGGTGCAAGCGAAGAGCGACGTGTCAAACGACACGAATGTCATTTTACCGGGAAAACTAAAGTCAAACATTATATTTTGGGAACAGATGCAGAAGAAGAGCTAAAGCATATCTACTTGCTTGAGATTGGGTCCAATTTCTAAATATTTGACAAAATGAAAAGTCGAAAGTTAACTTAGGGATCAAATTAAATTAACATATCGTGCAAAGAGTCCAGATCTATTTTTAGTCCTTTTTGTGTTTAGAATGCGATTGACAGAGGATATCTCCGGAAGATAGAATTTAATTGAGAAGTAGATCAAGCGGGTTAACATCCTTGCTCAATGTAAGAATGCTTCAACACCGTACAACAAGGGAGTCAATTAATTGTATGAAACAATACAGGCTCAACGATCGATTGATTTATAAAAGCAATTGCAATCGTGACAGGAAATGTCGGTGTAATTGCGTGTGCCAAATGATATCAACCCGTGATTAGCCAAAGAAAATATTTTTGCGTGGTCCTTTTGAAACGTGCGAGTAAATTGAACCGAATGTAAATCTTTGGAACGGCAAACATTTTGGAAACTATGTGCGAAATGACCAACCAAATTTGACATGTTTGCATATTCAATGATCAATTGTAAATACACGTCGCCTGAACATAGTCAAACTATCGAAATTTTTTTCTGTATATAAAAAGGAACTCTGATATAGTCACAAAATTTTATATATAAATCTACCCTATAGTGTTTCCATGTACCGCTTCACTATTTATTATTTATTAACGTCTGAATATGTATCAGTGTATATACACGAATTATGAAGATCGGTGGGCAACGAAAATCCATTAATAAAGTATCAAAATTTGTATGGATTTAACCTTACGTTATCTGTACACTAAAACTGTGCTATATCGATATTATATAAATATATTGTTTATTATCAAAAAATGACTATAGATCTGACTATCTACCTTCCACTTTTAAAAGGAACGGACTAGGGATCATCAAAGCATTAGACGAGGAGAAAACCTAGAAGAAACTATTCAAAAAACTGCTAAAAATACTGAATATTTTATTCGAATATTTGCACGTACATTTTTCTCGATGCACCTTGAAAATATTATTCGTTAATGACACACAAAGTATTCAATAATATATGCACCTAGTTTTATGGAATGGTATACTTTCTAACTGATCAGCGTGTTCTCGTCGATAATCCCATAGAAAATGATCAATCATTATAGCATTAACATCTGTTTTCTTTAGCCCTAGATGGGGCCTTTGCTCGATTAGAGTTCTCACTTGATTCTTGACTTGTTCAACCACATATATCGTGCAACCACGAATTTCAATTTCATCGAGGCTACCGTTTTCTAACTCTATATCTGCAAACATTAAATACCGTACCATCTAAGAGCCAAACTCTATTGTTCAACTCTATTTCCTTCTATTCACAACGTGATTCGGAACAATTAGCTACTATTATCAATAAGTCAGTAACATTATGAATTTAAAAGACAGATAAATTGAAAAATTTGATTTCAATAAGACTTACCAGATTGTAGCTTACTCAGGAGTGGTTTACTGTAACGAAGAGCACCAAAATGTACGAGAACTTGGGGAACACGGTAATCAGCGAACATTGTAATGCAGTCTATATCCTTAAATTCGCCAATGCCCTCCCCCTTGAAGCAGGCCCAAATGTCGGCCACCAATATTTGACCCCTCTTGTAAAAGCAGACTGGAAAAGAATCAGTCTATTACTGGCATTTGTCTTTTGAAAAAATTCTTTCACATGGACTCAACATATTATTAATACCTCTATGATCTCTGTAGTTTGCCTCATCTTGATAAGATTCAAATTCCTTCACGATGAGTCTGAGCAATTTTGCAGCTGAGCCAAAACACCTCTTGATACAATTGACGAAAGTACCTGAAACAGAAAGAAAAATTAATAATCCGTTCTAATGCGTGACAAAATATTTAGCAAATTTCTGTTGAATATATGAATGAAATGAACGTGTAATTACAAAATTATAACTTTTGCTTCAACTAAGGTGAAGATTTATAAAGTTTTACAACACAGCGTCTGAATACTACATACAAAGCTATAATCTGAGAAAGGGATTTCAAGCACGTACCTTCATACTTTTCTAACAAAACCTTTCCAGCATTTCTTAAGCACTTAACTCTTTCGTCTAATAGCGGAATACTAGTTTCTGTATCCCCACGGAAAATATACTCAGCTTCAGATCTCGTTATTTGAGAATAATAATTGGGATCAACTATAGGTTTCCCCTCCTGTTCAAAGTAAATCATTTGAAAATAAAACAAGGAAAAGAATGAAGAGGGGATGACGTACCTATCGGTCCAATATCGACAATCGTCTACTTTTGAAACGTACACAACGTGTTGAAAATTTTTTGAAACAACCAGACAAACAGCTTACAAACAAAAGAAGTCAGACGTCCGTGGGAAACGAGAGAATGACATTTTACATGTATATAGAGCAAAATTCTCATGTAATCACAAAATGTTATTGACGATTAAATTTCTCAAGGCACATTCAGTTAGAAACGTTGCTTCCTGACGAATAAGATGAATTCAACATGCGATAAATATACGACTGACATAATCAGTCTGAAAAGACCCACGTGAGTATATATAACTTGAATTATAGAAATTGCTTTTCACATTGAATCTTCCATAAATGACTCAGGGCTTTGGACAAACTCGCTGACTCAATCGCTAAACCCAAAGGTTCGATTCCAAATTTTGGTCTACCAAAATGGAAAGTAATGCCATTAGAGTCGAAAATCCCAATGGTCCCAGGACCGGAAGGTGCATATAATTTCACTCGTCGTAAAATTGGTAAGAGGCTGTGGATATCGGCGCCCGATGCTGAATTCAACTTGAGCGATCCGTATGGCTACGAGATTAAATTGGCTTACGACTCTCTTCACGATAAGCATTTGGTTCCTTACTTCTCCAGGCCGAATATCATTCGGCATTTAATAAAGTCCGGTTTCATTACTAAAAATATGGACGCGAAATGTTCTCTACAAGATTATAATATGTATAGAAGGTACCTGAGAAGACTGCACTGTGACAGCATAAAGCAGGAATTAAACAGAAGAACGAAACAGTCTATCGAACAAAGAGCGATCCAATATGCACAGAAACAGGCAGAAAAGGAAGTAAAAAAGTAACACTAAATAGATATGTTAAGTTACATATATAAGGTATTCCGTTCAACTGGAAACAGTGAAATATCCCACGAGACATTTAAGTTATCAAATAAATGTTCTTATAAAGGTTGTATAAATCACAGCCAAACTGGCATCATGTGAATCTAATTTATATAAGTTTACTGCATGGTATGATATAATGTGAACAAATGTGTTACTATATTATGAATAAAAAAACAGGAGTTTCATTTTAAAAAATTAAAAGAAAAATTATTTATACTACTTGACCTGTACCAAACAGCTTTTGCAAGGATATTTTTTTAGTCATTTTAATTCACTATAAGATATTCCACTGTTTTCTATTAAACAAAACACCCTGTGTATGTATAAAGATGTGTTACCTGAAAATGAAATCGTACAATTTTATTAGACTGAAAGAAAGGGAAAAATTGATGGAGTTAAGAAAATCAGTTATCAAAGAGAAAAAATTAGCAGAAAAATTAAAACTGCAAAAACAAAAGGAGAAGCAAAAGAAAATAGAAGAAAGATTAAAGGCATTAATTGTGAAAAAACGAGAAGCACAACATTTGCGATATATTAAAAGCAAAGAACGCGCAGAATTGATTCAACAGAAACAAAAGGCAGCAGCAGATATTCGACGTCAAAGAATAATTCAAACTCTGTTGGAATGGAGTAAAAAGGAACGTATACGAAAAAGAATGATGGAAATGCGGCTAGCCGGTGAACGAGAACAAAAACGCAAAAATGTTGAAGAAAAGTATATATAAAATCGTATAGTATACTTTATACTAGACAATTAATATTTTTATATTATACAGGTGGCAAGAAAGGCAGGAATTTCAAAAGAAACAAATTGAAAAGGAACAATTTCTATTACAGTGCATAGAAGAACAACGCAAAGAATTTATAGAAACGTATAAAGAAAAAGTAAATAAAGAGACAGAAAGAATGAAAAGTATGTGCTACAGAAATTTTTAAAAATTTATTTTTATTAATAAAATTTTGTGTTCTGCTTATAGAACTCTTCGAAGATGTAAAAATGTATATAAAATGTTATTTGGCTAGACACTTGCCTAGCAGTAAAGAAAGAATTTGCTGTGAAAAATACTTTGATGATGATGAGGTATTTTATATAAATGTATAAACATATCAAAATATTTCATATACAAATATAATTTTAGGATGAAACTGTCTCATTACGTATGAAAAGTGATAAAAAAAGTCAAGATAAACATAAGGTAAAAGAATTTTCAATATCATTTTGTAAAGATTAAAAACTACATAATCAACTAAAAACAATCCTAATATCAAATTTGTCTAGCACAAAATATACTATTATTTCAGATAAAGAAACCATTTCATATGAAAAAGAAACGAAGCAAGGAAAAAAGTATAAGTAAAGCAAAATTAAAGCTGGAAACAAGAAAAAGAAAGAGAAAGATGCAATCAAAAACTAGAAAAAAGGAAACTGATCAAATGCAAAAAATTAATAAGAAAAGAAGAAAACAAAAAAGAATTAAAAAAGTAAAAAAGAAAAAGGACATTCAATCGGAAACTAAATCTGAATTGGAGGCAATACCAGACTCTATCCCTTCAACAAAAACAGAAACTTCAGAAGCAACAACAATATCTGAACCAAAAGACAAGTGCAGATGTCAAATAATTAAAGATTCTAAAAAAATTCTTATATGACCAAAAATAGATAATCTTTTTAACATTAAAATTATATGTTTTAACTTACTTCTATAGCTCTTTTAATGGCTGCACATAATGCGAAATATCCAGTCTGGCAATTAACAGTCCATTTTGAATTGTTGCAATTTTTTTCATTCCAAAAGGAAAAATTCAACGTATCTAAGACAAATATCCAATCAACTGCCTTTGGATGTTTAGAAGAAGGGTGAAATTCTGATTGAGAAAAGTTATTTATACTTATTTTGCGATCTACAAGATCACATAAAACCTGTGAAAAAGTAAATATTGATAGTTTAAACACAGTAAAATTGTTTATTTTGATTTTTGATCAATTAAAAAGGTACAATAGGAAATCCAAGTAACATCCACTATTATTTTACAACAAAACTCTAAGATATATTGCAACAAATTTGTGCAAATAATCATTTATTTTTAAAACAATAAAAGATTTAAACAGTACTGAAAAATAATTTACCGTATTAGCAAGATTTGTGATGCCTAAGTCTTCGAAAGAAACATTCTTAGAATGAAATGCTATTACTCTTGAAGATTCTTCCGGCGTTAGGATCATTATTGAAAAATATCACAGCGTGCTTAATTGAAGATTGAAATAATGTATTTAATTAAAAATTCCAACCTACGCTCAAACACTTAACACGTTACTTATTCTACATGCTAGTCAATAGTCACGTGATGTAACCTCGTGACCAATGATTCTTAACGCGTTAGCAACGACTGCCTTGTAAACAAACATGGCTGTGAATGTTAAAATTTGTGAAATTGTTTTCTAGATTGTCCCTAATTATGTGAACAGATAATTATTTTGAAATGTTCATATTAATATTTCAAAACATTGTCATACGTGAAATTAAGGTAAGCACTTTGAAATTGCATAGTTGATGTTAAAAGTACTTTTTCAAAACACTGCACAGCAGCACATGTGCACTATGATTGTTTACATTAAACAATAGTAAAAGCTTTTTAGATTTATTAATATATATTACAACCACGTAATGTTAAACAAAATATTTTCTATTATGTATTTTCTTTTACTATTATTTTAATAAAGAAACTTTAAGGTTAACTTTTATAGTAGAATAATGCAAATTCCTATATGCTTTCATTTAACATAATTAGCTATTTACATTACATAAAATTTGAAAATAAAGTTTATATAACACATTTTTTACGTGTTTTTTTTCCACCTTAAATAATTCCATAGCTATATTATCTATGTAATTGATATATGATAAATATTGATGATACAATGTTTGACATCAACAATAACTGACATTTTAACTTTGTTGATATCAAATTCTATTTGTAGTAAAGTACATGTAAAATAAAATCAAATTTATTTTCTATATTGAATATAATATTTAAGTTGATACTCAAAATATAAAGTGTCATGTCACTTTATTTAATCAATCATAACATTTAATAATACATAATTTAACTGATAAATGTATTCTGTGTTTAAGTTTTTACATAAGGACATGCGTTTCTTATTTTACGGTACACTCGATTGTAGGTATTACCTAATTTTAGTATCATAGGCAACTATCTTCTGTAAAGTTTGATAAGATTCGAAACTTTAACATTTCATTTGTAATTTACATACGTAACACAAATTACAATGATTAAATAATATGTATCATCATATTTACATATAAAATTTTATTATTGCAATATTTAGTATACTAAGTTTTTTGTATTATATCTCTGCACATTTCTTTTAACTCTTTCTTCACAACTGATAAAATGATTTTATGATCTTATATTTAAATTGTTATGTAAGATTTCTTCTAAAAATGATCAAATAGCGTATTTAAATAAAATACTTTGAATTACGATGTAACTTACAAAATATGAATAATATTACAAACATGTTTCGAATCCTAAAGTTTGAAAAGTCAAATGGTAGTGTGCTTCATCGCATTCATTCATTCAAATAACATATGTACATAATACCCCCTCAACATAAAGTGAACAGATTAAGGCTCCAGCAGGCTATAGGCTACATTCTACAATGTACAATGCATTATGTACTTTGTTAGTTTCCGTTTTCGCATACATGTCTGGTTGTGTAATGTGTGGTAAGCGATAGCACCAAAAGATTTTCCAACATCATTATTTGATACAAATGATTCATACAACTACAATATGATTAACACAGAAACCAAGTTGCAATGATTAACATTTATTTTATTCAGTATTATTAAACTTTGCAACATATTTGCCATAATAGACATACTTATTATAAAACAATACGTCTTAACAAAAATGTATAAATTTATACTTTATGAAATATAAAATTGGACAAAAATAGTAGGCCATGCCCACCAATATTTGCAATGAATGAAGTTTTTCTTTGTGTATTGAATGCTATGAACACTTAATGGCATTCTGTACCAGATTGTGAATGATGATAGACATACCTATCCAGTTTGATATTATATATTTTGACATCACCTGTGGCCCCAGCATGCTATTATATTTGTACATAGCATGAAACCATTATGGTAATATTCATTTAACGATATATTAAACGTGTTATTGTGCTTTTTAGGTGTTACAAGACTTAAGTGTTAAAAAAAAAATTGTTATTGTGCAACTAATGAATTGAAACTTTAATCATTACTGATTTGAGTATTTTAACTCAATGGTTTCATTAGGCTGACCAAACATGCACATGTTAGACAGCAATTTCTTTCCAACTGTGCAACACTTCATATGCTATATTTTATAATGTTGACTATTAACATTGTAGTATCAATATGAGTTAAAATGGATGCATTCAATCTGTTAATAGTAAACTTCAACTCCAGATTATAAACTATAAATTTCACAAAGTTGGTGGAATAGAACTGTATATTCATCCAAATTATCAATAAGACAATAATCCATATAGTTAATTATAACGAATAAATTCAATAAATACAGTTCATTAGAAATGTTTACACTGAAACGTAAATTATTGCACAAGCTCATGAAAATGTAACTCAAGTAATTTATATTTGTTTAGTACTAATAGTATAGATTACTATCTAATTGATACAGTTTGAATGTATCTAATAAATGCATTAACGAATTTAATATTCCACTCCATGTTTCTCATTTATGTTTGATTGTAGCTATTTGTTACACATTTGACATAATTTGATTTAGTAAATATAATTCTAATTAAAATGCTTACAAAAAGTAAGACCAAGGATCCCCGTTACCCCAAGAGAGTAAATTATTAAATACTAGTAAATTTATAAACAAATACCCATCTATTAATTGAACATCAACACATAAATTAATATTCTTCTAAATACCATAAATTAATGGACGTTTTTACCGTGAAGATGGATGTCTCTAAATAATGTACAAATTTTGTTATGAACTCAAAGCATTTGCTCATAAAATCCAGTAAAAATAAGGTATAAAATAGTAAATATTTAATCAATTAGAAATTATTAATATAGAATTTAAAAAATTCCCTAGAAAGAATATTAGTATTAAAATGTCTGTATGATGCATTTCTTTTTCTTTTAAAGAATTGATAGCTACGATGATGTTCCTTTTTATTATTTTTGTTCCTAACAAGATACATTAAGGGGTCCAGAGGAACCTTGAGTGGCATGCATGAGTTTCAGTCAAAACACGTTTAACCAAACTTTATATAGCATTGTTACATTTGCTCCCATGCACATCACACCTCCAGACTTCACCCATGCAGCAAAATGCGCTTTTTAATTATTTCTCTTAATATTATATAAAAAATCTATTTCTATTGACTTTTAAGCTCTTTGCCAATACTGTACGATACAATTTTGTTCCAGTCAATTTTCGTTCGCATAACAGGTAATTGCCTTCGTAAGGCTTTAAAGGTTGTATCAGACATAGTTTGATAATTTTCCGATATAGCAGTTTGATAGTCATTTTCTGAATCCTCAACAAGCCGTATTAAATCCTTTGCTGTTTGTTTTTCATTTGAAATCGGTATGCTTTCTTTTACTTCTTTACTACTGACCAGTTGTACATTTCCATCTTCGTAGTAATGAACTTGTACTTTAAGGCTACCTCTTAACTCTGCATTTCCAGAACTTGGACTAAAACTTACAGTCCACACAGAACGCCAACGGCCGTTCCAAAAATTTTTAGGTTGAAATTGATGATCTTCTATGCAAGCCGTTAAGGTAATGTTACCTATATAAATAAATATACCACTTTTTGTTTACAACTGTCAGTTTGAAATAATTAAAACGCTATGAAATTTATGAAAGAAATAGTACCTCCTTGACTTTTTCCAAAAACTGAACATGCACCATGTCTATAATGACTTTGAGTGTAAGTTGTTATTTCATCTTGAAGAGCTGACCTCCAAGGTTCAGCTACAGAATCTGGTTCATATGAATCATAATCTTGTGCTTCCTTTCTAAGATGGTCATATTTAAAACTTTGCTTACTGTGAGCATCATAAAACCTTTGTCCGCCTAAATCATTATGTTCCGTTATAAGAACAGGATATTCGCTCCCTTCAATCTGAAGTTAAAAATAAAAAGAAATTAATAAATATAACGGAAGATTCACAAATTGAAAAATTTTATCATACAGTATACTTATGATGAATTAATATCTAACCTTAATTTAACTCAATGTAACTCATAGAATTACAAAATAAAAGTTACTTTGAAATTGCAGAATCAAATGAAAATTGAAGCAAAGGGCAAAATTCTTATAGATCAATCTTAACTATTTTCTGTTAAAATCAGCATGAAATATAACTATAATTAACCCTACTACAGCATATGATTTTGAACGAAATTTCACAAAGATTTTCACATAGCAACTGCTTTATACCTATTCGAGAATACTTTAGGTAAACAATCACATCAGCCAGGTGAACATTATCGCGCTCCAATTTCACTATAAAGTCAACGTCACCTGTCGAAATTCCGGACGCGTGTTGCTCAATTAGGAATGTTACTAGACGTTGAAATTCGATCCCATACTTCCCTGAGATAGTGTGATCTTCGATTACCACAAATATTAAACGATACCCAGAATACTATCATAAAAAATTGTAAAAGTTCATCAGAGAGGTCGATGATGTACCTTAACAGGCGTGAGCTGATCCTTGTTGTATTGAGCAAATGCTCCGGACGCACCCTCCTTCAACAGGTTGTCGTTGTTCAACAAGACTCTCACATCATTAAAAACCTCGTTGAATTCGCCCGGTGGTGAATGCAGTATAAAGTCCGAAACTATTCGTACTTTTTCTTGATCAGGAATCACATCTCCGTCCGCCGCCATCTTACCTTTCCACTGGCACGCACACTCCGCGATGTCAAACCAAGGTTAGTGCAGTGCAGGTTGTACCGGCGTATCGAAGCACTGCCCCATATACCCGGTGACGCATCACAAAGGGGATACGTATCTCTATTCTCTTAATCAACTCTATGACATACATATTTTCCTATATTTTCAATGAAACACGTATTTTAAATATGCATATGTAATACGTATGCTATGTAAATAATTAAAATATTTGTTTTTACAACTGTTATGTGTATATAAAACCCATTTAGTTACTTTATTCCATTGAAATTTAATGAATGTAGTGTAAATTGATTTCGAAGACTTTTCTATACAGTAATATTATAAAATTATTATCCACATATATATTATAATTATAACAATCAAGGTACTACAGAGACTATTTTTATATTTGAAACTGATATGTTTAAAAATTTATTTCGCGTATTTTTTTTCTCTAAAAAATATCAACGATTTATAACAAAATAGAAGTAAAAATCTAAATCAAGGTGAATTTCAATCACTTGATTCAGAGACAACCACTGTGTTCAACGAACCTTGGCCAGCATAACCCTCGAATAGCATTCGTGGATTCTCTTATACACATTCTCAGGCAGGCGTGGTTTCGGTACAAACCGATAGCGCGTTTTATCAAGATATTTCTGTCTGTTCGTGTAAAGACCCGTACCAAGGAATCATTTCTGATTGAAAGATCGCCGCCGGATATATGCGTTTGCCCGCCAAAATTTGAATGGATCTGGAAACAAAAAGAAACAATACAAGTTTTAAAGTACAGCGCAGCATACATTTGCGTCCGAAATACACAAACCACTAAATATAAAAATCTGTTTTGTCAATGTTTAAATTTGAATATTTATGCAATATTAAAAATTTCAATATCTGAATTTTTGAATTTCTGAACTTTCAAATTTTTGAATTGTTGAGCTTTCAAATTCTTTAATTTAAAAATGTATTAACTTTTTTCATTTATAAATTAAAGGTAGATCAAATAGATATTGTCAAATTTATGCCAGATTCATATAGTTATTAATTTGACTATGTTATTTTTAGGTAAAATAGTGAAATTCTGTAATAATGGCGGACGATCCGAATCGAGACATTTTGCCTGTGAAAGAGGGTTCTTCTGCAGAAACCTTTCGTAGTAGTATAGGTTCGTATTAATAACAATATTAAAACAATGTTGCTTTCCTTTTTTAATTTACAATTTTTATTTTAACAAATTAAAGATCCCAGAGAACGACATATCGTATTTAAACTTGATCGTTACCAGTTGGAGGATAAATATCTGCGATTGCTCGAAGAGGCAAACAACTTAAAGAAACTGACAAATTGTCAGGAGGATAAGATTAAACGATTAGCGACAAAGCTGATGAGAGTAACTGCTAATCCAAGGACATGCGCGGTTGCTCTAGACGTTTATGAGGATAAAAATAAAATAATAGCTCTTGAGCTCGAGAATTGTAAGGTGAGAGCTGAAATTTTTTATAGAAGAATTAAATTTTTCGTATTCCAAAAAGGAGTAAGAAATAAAATTTGACTCCTTCATTATTAAACACTTCCTCAATTTGTTCGAAGTGAAACGAATTGAAAATAGCCTGAATAGAGTTTCAAACAGATAACTCCTACAACTAATCCGATAGTGTTGCAATCGATTTTCCAGCTGAAAGATAAAATCTCTGTGCTGAGAAATCAACTGCTGAGTCACACGATAGCCGGTAGATCGTCATCAAGAAGTCGTAATCCTCAAGCGAGGCCGTCGTCCGGGCGCATGTAAGTGCATAGCGTCGTATTACAAGCGATCCGAGACGATCTATGATTCACACTGCGCGCATCGTGATAGATCACTGAGTCGAGATCCTTGTTTTAGAACGTGTCGAAGCGAAAGCAGCCGCACCAAGATACCGTCTTGTCACTGCATCAGCGAGACGGACGGCAATGTGCGAAATTATCTCGATAAAATCGAGGTAATACAATTTATGCATTTCTTCCCCTTTATTTGCCTCTCTTATTAGATATATTTCAATAAGAAACAAATACTTTGCCGATAACATTATGAAATTCAATTATCGTTAAAAGTAAGTTTGTTGGGTAGGAATTGGAGTCGCAGAAAAAGGAAATGTTTAATCGGATATCTCAATTGGAGAAAGAACTGTCATCTCACACAGCTATCAACCAGAGGGAGAAGGTAGCCGAGAACATTGAGTACATAAAGGTCTGGCGACAAATGAAGCAACTGAATGATAAACTAATAGCCACCGAGAATGAGAACGAGTCGTTGAATGTGCAAATCAACGATCTGAAGAGGATGCTCGAGGAGAAGACGAAGTATGCTCAATGTCCCTCACACTTGCTCATGCACGTCAATATTTCTAAGCAGTGTTCGTCCAATCATATGAATTGTATTCGTCTATCATACCGTAATTCTTTCTCCTTTTTCCGTTCTATGCATGTGACTTAAAAGATCTCGAATAACGATCGCACGTGCTACGGAGCAACTTTTTAATTTTTTCCCTTGTTTGTAAATAAATTACATCTTCAATATCCACATTCTATATTCCGTCAGATAAATTTCATGCATTTGTTTTCATTATTAAAATATAAGCCACGTAACTATAGCAGAATGTTGTATATATTCAATTAGGAACAACGAAACAATCACGACGGAACTTCTGACGGAAAAGAAACGGGTAGTGGACATCGACGAACAGATGTTAAAAGCGAAAGATTCTCAACTCTCGTTACGGGAAAAGGATGAACGGATAAAGGATCTAATGAGCGAAATGAAGATACTGCAGCAACACAATAACGAGCTTCTCGAACTCAGTGTGAAATATGGAGAAGTGGAATTAGAGAATAAGGAATTGAAGAAAAAGGTGACCAAGCAGCTGCAAGATCAAGAAACTTTGAAAACCGCTTTTAATACCGAACAGGCTAATATCATGGCGCTGCAAGCCTCGAATGAACAGTTGCTGGGGAAACTTGAAGAACTGCAGAAGAACATAGACGGTTTAACGGTACAGTTAACGGTCAGTGCGGAATCTTTTTTCTGATTCAATGCCGATCTTTTACATGTTAATTCAATTTACCTTTTTACACGTTTAGCTTCGCGATGCAGTAGACAATTTTTTCTCTCCGACTAAAAAATTATTACGTGTATTCGTTTAAATCGTTAACTGAATCGATGAATGCATTGTTTTAGTCTTTCGAAACGCAGACGGAGAAACAGGAAACGTCGAAGGCAACGCAGATATCGACGAAACAGGCCGACACGAAGATACCAATAACGGCTGACAAGCATGAATTGTACAATGATACTGCTACTCAAGTGGAGATGACTAACAAACGTTGCGAAATATTCGAAAATATGACCGAACAAAATGTCTCTACTAAAACGGATCAATGCAAAAAATGTTGTGTATCCTTGTCTTTGGAAAATGTCACACATGCAAAACGAAACACCGCTGAATTGATAGATAGATCAATGCAAACAGAGCAGGAAGCCAAAGTAGACACCGTAGAAACGGAGGATCGAAAAATTATGACACCTGTTAAGGAAAAATCGAGGAACGAAGAATCACAAATTATAACGCAAAATGTAGGATCTACCATGGTTACAGAGAATTATTTGACTCCAGAGAAGATGTTGAAGCTTCTGGAACAAGCACAAATAAATCCACCTGTGAACGCTACGAAGTTTACTCAGAAAAACATGGTTAGCGTCGATTACAATGGCATTATGGATCAAAATCAGAGGCACAGGCAAGTTGTCTCCCTTGAGAAACTGCTTTTCGGCGATTCTAACTGCTGACAGAACTGTTCGATTGCTGTTCGCGCTATTTCGATGATGTATTTATACATATTTATGTCAACTAAGTTCTAGTTGGTATAGGATAGTTAGAGTTTAGGTAATTAACGATATTTTAATGTTCTCCATTGATTGGGATTCGAAGTTTCGCCGAATTTGAATATCGTTCTTCCGAATAAGATAGGTAATAATAGTAATTATGTCGCAACAGAATTTTGGAGCTTCCGAATTCTTTAGATAGGTTCGCATGTGTTCGCACGTGTATACGATTATAGTATACAATTATATTTTAATAAACTATAGATGAAGTTTATAGCAAATAGAACACACAATAAAGCGTTGTCTTTGTACTATAAAGTGTTCTTGTACCTTATCTTTCATTTGTATGTAATTTAGTATGTTCAATTATCAATTCGCCATCCCAAAATATTATCTTCAGACACTGTGTTACAGCGACACAGGGACACTTGCACAAGAAATTCAAGAAAACGCAACTTTACAGCTCGGTCATCAGCAGCAGGAAAGCAATAAAAGCCAGAGCGTTCCTCAATCCCTGGAAAAGCAATTACCAGATCCCAATAGAGTGCTAGCTATGTTGTTTAATATTCTTCAAGAGTACTCTCTGACGTGTTCGATGCCCAATGAAGTCAGCACGTTGTATCGGCCGATCTCATCGATCAAATGTCAATTCATGAAAGACATCAATAACAACATCGGTACAAAACTAAACAACGTTACAATCGGCGCTGTACGAACTGGATGTACTACAAAAAGATCTTGTTCGAGTCCTTACAATAAACAAGAAAAGTTGAAGAAAAAGTTGTTCTCCAATGTAAAGAGGCATAACAGAACGATGAAGGTCGCCGATAACAATAGTTGCACTTGTAACAACTTAATGAGCTGTAATCAAGATTCAAGTTGCGACCAACGTTGCTGTAGTTCCGTGAAACCGGTTACATGCCATAGTTCTGACAATAAGGAAATGCATTGCGGAGTACGAATAATGGCAAAGAAAAACAATACGAATTCGAGTGATTCGAATTCATCTTTCCAGAATATCGTGTTGGGTTCTGTAAACGAGATGCACGTACCAAGAAGCTTCGGCTCTATTAACATTTCTCGGTAACGAACTTTTACACCTACGATCCTCTCGTTCGATACTCATGTCTCGTTTTTTGAAGTCAGTTGCAGAACGAAATTAATCCGTACAAATCTTGCAAAGCTCCTGACTCTGTGCAGAAAGGAAACGATGCATCGTTACGCGACTACATCATGCATCTGGATAAATGTCGAGGGCTCGTGAACGATGTAACTGGGATACCAGTAAGAGTAACGATTTAATATAACACTCGATTGGAAACAGTAGAAGATAGAACTGGTATTACGAACGTTTAGGTGAATGAAATACTGGGCAACGTACAGATCACGAGTCCGATACGATGTCGTACCATGCACACAGCATCGAAATCCGAGACACAGAGAATAGAATCCTTCTGCAGTCTCGATTGTCCAAACGACTGCATCGACGCGCAGAGTACCCTTTCCGATTCGTTTCCATTAGTGATCGCTGAAGGCCAGGGTCTCGTGGAGCTTCACATCGTGTGTCTGCAGCTTTCAACGTCCGTTGGTATCGCGAAATTAAATATCCTAGCAACAAGTTTTCTGAAAACTTTTGTCCTGTGTTACCAGGCTAAGCAGATCCTCTTCCGGGAGAAGAACATCAGCGACGTGTCGTTATTCGTGAGTTGGAACATCTGGGATCAAGAGACAGCCTACACGCCCACTCTGAAGTGTCCTAAGCTGAACTTCAATTCATCCTTCGTCTACCGAATTCCAGACCTGTTCTCCTTCTTCAACTACATTCTCCTAGATTTCGTTACCTTCCAAGTAAACGTGTTTCACGAAGATGGCGACAGCTACGTGGTAGCCAGGGGCAAGCTTTGCATCAAAGATATATTGGACTACCCTCAGAACAAGCTGCATTACATAGCCCCTGTGAATAGCGTGATCCCTTGCTCGGCTGGCATGAATTTTGGACAACTGTCTCTATGGGTAAGGCTGAGCTGTGACATCGAGAAGGTAGAAACGTTCAAGAAAAGACGTGGAATGCAAGCGCAGTTGCCCAAGAACAATCTGTCTCACCTGGAGGTGGTACCAAAAGTTACCATCTCGTCGAGAGATGAGTTAATAGTGCTGAAAACCGAAGACTCGAAAGATCCCAATGCTTCTGCACCCGTTACGGATGAGGCTTCTAAAAAGACACAGCAGTCTGCTTACATGGACGAATCAAGTATAGAATAAGAGAGGAATCAGACATTTTATAAATGGAATGTATTTAACGATTATGTATTACTCTTAGGTGACACTTCTGAAGAAGTGTCCGTATCTGCAATCCCTCACAAGAATTCTTTAACCGTGATGAAAGCGAGCGAGGAAGAGCATGAGAATATGCTGTCAAACTCCAAGTCCGATGAGGCCATCCGGACTGAACGCAGGTCCATTTTCACGGGTACGATCAAATGGGAGGAAACGTCTGATGAAAATGCAGGGAACAATTTTGTGGACAGGTAGTTGAACGTAATTGATCATTTTGGTATAAAGTTAAGTAGATTAAAAGACGCATTGTTGGACAGATTAAAGTCTACGGATACTACAGATAGCACGAAGAAGGAAACAGAGAGCAACTTGTCGAGACCAAGTGTGGTGGAATTCACTGCATTCGTGCACTCAGACGTAAGACTCGAGAATTGTTTGGTTCTCTCTGCAATTAATCTTGGATGATTATATTTAGGAAAAACCTAACGAAGTGACTCAGCCAAAGTCAATGGAGTCGATCCACGAGGTGTCCAACGTGATCTCGGAGAAGAATTGGGAGAAGTACAAGCAGCGAAGTTTGCTCACTTTTGCGGGCACGTATAGCAATTGATAATTCGCATTACAGCCTCGCGAAGGCTAAATAGATTAGAATTTTTTACATGAGTAAATTTCAGAACCGGTCATCGCAGAAATTAACGCTGTCAACGCTAAATCTGTGAACAAAGTCGTACGAGTTATGATTTTACAAATTCTTCCTCTAATTATAGAAGTTCACAGAAATTCACGAAACTCTCGTTTCAGCTGCTTGAAAAAGACACGATAACCATCGAGATCGTGAACTTGATTTTGTTCCCGAAAAGCTACGTGATGCAGAATCCAGAATACCAACTACTTTACATCGAGTATTGTTTCCTGGGCTACTGTGGCGCTGATATGGAGACATGTTCGGTGAGGAAACCGCAGCCGCCGGAGCAGAAGCTGACATATAGATTTAAGAAAAGTAGGCATTCTTCTTTTCTTTTAATCGTTTGGAAATGAAAATGCATTGCCTTTGCAGAGTTTTACATAGACGAAGAGAAGCATGCGTTGCAGAACAACATCCTACGCGCGATGCTGGAACAATCTGCCAATCCTAATATAAAGTTTATTGTCGTTTGCGAACCACTTCCCGAGGAAACTGATGTGAAAGAGTGCGTGGAAGTAGGGTGAGATAAGAAAACAGATTCTTTATCAGTGCTATCTGTGTTGGAAGATATACGAATTTAAGCAATGATTTTAGGTATGCCACTTTTAATATAAGAGACTACGCACTGGGGGATAGCGAAAAGATCGTGTCTCTTCCGGTTTTTGGCACGAGTGAGAACGAACAGATTGGTCTTTTGAAGGTAGCGCGATGATATGTTTAGCAAACATTCTACGATAAGTAATCCTTATCTTAAATATTTGCAGATCTGCGTGTTAGGTCTCGATACGATTCGTCAGCGTCTAGGAAGACGTGATTCGGTCATGTAAAAAAATTCATTGATACGTCGTCCGTGTACTTTCCAGGTGTACGATAAATGTAGAAATATGATTGCTATAAAATTGAGAATTTGTAAACTATCTGACCGAGAATACAGTGCTTCTAATATAAAATACCGTGATTAAAAATTATACAATACAAAACGTCGCGTTTATTAGAAGCTACTTACATCATAGTACAAAGTATTCTACATTTTCTTGCGGAAGTGTTATTATATTGCGATACATAGTTCTCGTACGAGTCGAAGACACGTGTAAAACGATCATTATATTCCATTTATCGTAGTTCCATCTTTCGAATTCCATCTTTTATTCACCGTGCCTTTATTCTTCCGCGTCATACGGATTTCACGAGGCAGGTACTTCTAACTTTTCCTCTTTTTATGCTTTATCGTCGAGTTTTCCGTCGTGTTCGAGCCTTGTTTCTCTTTCAAACTGGACCATTTCGTCTTACGGAAAATATCATTGAAGACACTCGTGCTAACCTGGAAGTCTTTGCAACCATTTGGTTGTCGAGCAACGGACCAAACACCTGCTATGGTGTCGATCCCTTGACACACTCTGCAGGCACCTGAATTATTTTACAAAAATTGGTCAGAGCTGTTCGAGTTCTTCTATCATCGATTTCAGAAAAATACGAGAAGATGCAAGATAAAGGAAATTTTAAAATCAAAGCTGTGTTCGTAGAGGTATGATTGTTAAGGGGTTAATTATTTTCCTAAGGGGTTAATAACCGAAACGTGATTTACTTGAAGGAGAAGATGCATACCGACAAACACAGCTATAGAATTAGTGTTATTGTTGGTGGCGATGAGGGTGAACGGCGAGCCACGTTTAAACGGGACGTGACCAGAGACGTTCCACGTTCCATTCAGCAAACTTTCGTGCAAACGTGGGGATGCGAGGTCGGAAAGCGTCACGATTATAGTACGATTCACGACCCTCATATCCAGTTTCACTCCGGCCTGAGCTGTTGACCAGGACCCTGACAAACGGCAAGGTAAGCCTAAAAATATCGCTCGTTTCACATATCAGGGATAGCTAAGCTTCAGGGATAGCTACTGTCGTTTCGCGAAACGTTATTTTCTGCCTATCGTACAATTGCATGGCTCTTACCTTCTTTCTTATTATCCTTCAACTTGTCCTCTTTCAATTCTTCTAGCTCCTCCATTATGGTATCGAGTATCTGATTGGCGACCTCTTTCGTGTCGTGCATCGCAATGGAAATGTTCACGTTGTGAGTAGGATTCTCGTTTTCTTCCAGGTGTGTCAAGTTGTTATTATACCCATTGTTTTGAATCGATTGTCTTCTAAGGTAATCCTCCCTTGCGTTGTTTCCGTTTTTGTCTCTAAGCGTCTGGTACTCCGACCCTTTCGCGTTACCATTTTCATGGTAGCTGGTCAAGTCTTCATTTGGTTTCCTTTTCAGGTAATTGGGACTTATCGCATGTTCCATTGACCGATCGTAGGTGTTGGAGTAAGGTATCACTTGACGATTGATGTTCTCGTCGAAGCTTGGATTTTGATTGAAGTTAGTTGGCCCGCTGTTGACATTGATCCCTAAGGACTCTAGGATTTTTCCTAATGGTTGATCCATCGCATTAGGAACGTTCAGTGCTGGAGAACTGTGCTTCGATTGGGAAATCAGGAAATTTTTCAGAGCTTGTTCTTTCTGCTGTTCCTTCTGCTGCTCTTCTTGGTTATCATACAACTGAATCGGAGTGTAACTGGACTGAGTACGAACTTCCGCATCTTCCTCTTTCGGATCTAAAATCCCCATATTGTCCATTCGTGGTTGGTTCATCATACTCTGATCGAAACTTCCGGTCTCTGGCAAATTCGTCTCTACCTGCTGGTAGCTGTTTAAACTTTGAAACTGAGGAACTCGCGGTTCAAGAGCTTCGTTTACATTGAGACTTTGGGGCTCGTTCGAACTCGAGCTTTGGAAGTGTTCCGGGGCAGTTTCGTATTGATTCTGATAATTAAATTGATCCGGATCCTGCACTTCAACGACAGGTTGAATTTCGTTGTCTAATTTGCTCGGATCGGAAGCATCCAGGTCGTTCTGCTGCTCTGGAAGACTGTTTCCCTCGAGTGGTTCCGGAACAGCCGCCATACTGGTTGGATACGACGAATCAAAATTTTCGTTTCGATATTCCAAGGGTTCGTAATTGGTCGCATAATTAAACGAAGGATAATCCGCTCTGAAGTGTCGTGAGTTCCGATTTAATGTCGGGAGACGTTCAATTGTGGGATAGTTCTGAAAATTATGAAGAGAATTGACAGTGTTGCCCCTGTACCTGAGACCTTTTCTACGAGTATCGTGGTTCGAATAATAATGCTGCAAGTTTCTATTGATCAAATCGTTATCACGGTACGACGTGAAATTAAGTGCCTGTCGTGTGAATCTATCGTTAGGATTTTTCGACTCGGCCAGCTGTATCGGAATTTTATTCGCGGCGATGTCCTGGAGAACTTCGTCGTCGCTATAGTAATCCGAATACTCGACCCCTTGGTCGCCTGGACTCTTTTTCGACGGATCCTTCGTCGTCGTCCTCATCAGTTGTTCGATCATCTTTTCACTTCCGTGCAATTTCGCTGGTTTCTCGAGTCTTTTCGATTGGCTGAGATGCACCGTAGGTTCGGTGTACATAGGCGAGGAAAAATCAACGTAATCGTCGTCGTCTACTTTGACAGCAGTAATATTGCTGCTCGATCGCAAAGTGGTCGGTTTGTCGCGTGATTTATCGGCGATAACAACTGGATTATGCTTAATCATAGAATGCCCCCTTCCATCTGATCCCTTCGCAAACGCGTTAATGTCCTTTTTGCTGTCCGACGTTCTCTGAGTGAAGGAATATTTTTCAAACGTTTATCTAATGCGTAGTAAGGTATAACACTCAAAGACACCATGAGAATTAGTGAAATTGCAGAACGAAGCTTACCTACCTTAGAAGATCCTCTCTTTAACAAACCAGGCTGCTGTTTCCTGAACTTTCGATGATGTCTAGAAAATAAGGATACATTTCTTGCTTAAATCTGAATTGGATCACATTTCTTTCCGTACCTTTTCTTTTTCTTCCTTCGACCCCTGTGCCTCGCCCCGTGATGTCTCTTCTCTTCAGCCACCCTCGAACCGCCTTTGGTTACCCCTGGAACCTTCGCAGCTGCACGGAAACTTCCTTTGGGCGATGACACACGCGAGAGTTTCCTTATGGTATCCTGTGTCTTCGGGGACTTGAGCACATCCTTGGCCATTTTGTGCGCCAACACTCCGTTACCTGATCGGGTGAATCTGTTCTCCACCGAATTAACGCTACCACGACGTATTCTCGAGTCGTATCCGGAGTCCTTGTTAGATTGACGTCTCTGCACGAGATCCTTGTCTTCATCGTAAACTGATTTTAAAAAGGTATCACTCTGTCGATGCGATTGGGCCACTGCCTCGTCTTCCTCTGACGGTATCAGCGATAATTTCTCTGAATTCACGTGGACGCGAACTGCGCTGATTAGTAGCGAAACGATCATTGTCAACCTGTTTATTTTTTCATTTGGTTAAAAAGATTATGTCGTTTATTCGTAGAAATGATGGACGAGGTACTATATATAATAGAGGGATCTTCGTTCGCGTACCTGAATAAAGTCAGCAGCATTCCTCCGCGAGGTAGATCGATGGAGAAATTGGTGCTGGTGCCATTGAATCGGCGTACTCACGATGGATTCCTCAAGCTCGTATTTCACCGCGTAGATTCATGTCAGTTATTCTCCCGTCGATTTCTCACTTTCACCTGTCGACCTTTCGCGATGATGTACTCGATAAAAATGCAATAAAAAATGGCCGTTCACGCGCAGTTCTTCCTGCACGTTGACATATCCCCGAGAAAGGTTCGCAGAAAGCGCTCGGGCAGCGTTCGATGCTCGTTTCACGACGACCAACTTTTGTCATATTGTCTATACGATATAGAATTCGCCTTCAGACCGTCGAAATGCTCTCTAGACTTGAAACGTTCGTTCCTCTTCCTCTTTTTCCCTTCGCCGAACGATGTTTCCGCGCGAAGCGGTCTTTGAGCAACGCGAAAAGACCACGATGTACTGTTCGATCCATTTGCTCGTTTCGAAAGGCACACGCGTGTACTTAAATCCGCAGAAACGCGTCCGTCGTGCTGGTGTGGGTACGTGTACTCGTGTAGCTTTCGCATAGGGTCGATCTACGGGCGATCAAAGCGACTTGGAGGATCGCCAAGTACACGCGTCGGCCTCAATTAGTCAGATATTACGTATGAATGTCCTACACGCGGCGACTTTGCATTAATAACACGGAAATGAACTTATAGCCGTCTGTTGCTTCGGCACAACGTAGCCTTTCAACCTTTTTGCTACCCCGCATCGGCTGGTGTCGCTTCATGCGGAACATTTTCAGAATAATTACCCTAGTAGTCATCTAGGTGTTTGAACGACGTTGTATACTCGATATTATCGACTCTTTTAATTGACACTCGACTATAACGTATCTCGATAGCCCCATAATCGCTATCCGCGATAAAATCGCACTCGACGTTGTCATCTTCTGCTGTTCAGAGAGCGGACTTTACGACACCCTCACGGGAGATCATCGAATCAGTGTTATATCCGAAGATACGTGCAACCTATTCGAATTAGATTGGTCGTACAGTGGACCGTGTCGAAATAGACAAGCTGAGATGCTTCATTAAGACGTTGCATCGGTTACATGGTAATCGCCATTTTTCTTAACGCTATAACCAGCGACCTAAATTTAATCACGGTATACACGGATAATTAATAATAATAATTTATGACACGATGAAAGCATGTAAATAAGTATACGTTGATTTTTTCAGGAGTAGCTGTACTTACCGTCTTCAGTGGCGGTAAAAACAAAATGGCCGAACCAGAGCCATTTCAGCTATCTCGTCTGGCTCGGTCGATCTACTGTTAACACCTAACGATTAAGATTTCTTACGTTCTTGTATCGTTACGACCGTAAATGGACTTGCTCATACCCAGTAGCTGAACCGAGCTGAAGGTAGCTAATTGTGATTTGTCTTGGCTAATTGACGCGGTTGAGTCGCAGGAAGAAAAACGGTCCCAGATAACGGGACATATCTCACCGGTCGTAAAAGTACATCGACAGCGAAACCGTGTGGTGTACGTATTAAAACCAAGTCAGAACACAAATAGACTTCCAACGATCCGTCGAAGTACCATCGGCGCCGGACAGAAGCCGGCTGTGAGCAGCAAAAAGGACAAGTGGACGAGTGCGAGCAGCTAGCTGCCGCAGAAATTATGGTCGGTACAACGCATCGCAAATACAACGTACATATCGGCGGTGGACCGGCAGAGAAATCCCTGGAGACACGTAGGCATCGATTATTATTAGAACCAGCCAAAGTACAACCGATCTTCGTTCGTCTGCAGAAGATATTGCAAGTGCGTCTAACGATGAAGATAACTCGCGTTGCTGCGCTCTTTGGAGCACCCTGAAATTTTTAATTATAGTGCATAGGCTGTACGATCGTGGCCCAAGAAAATTTCGACGGGGAAAAAATATTCGAAAATTTGGAAATTTTACTGGAGCACTCTTCAGCTCTTGCTTATCAAATTTCGAGATGTTTGGATGATGTTTTTATATGGTCATTGAGGAAGTATATTTTCCGGGCTAATGATACGATCGATACGTGCGCCAATGCGATGCATCGAATTCTATGCACACCATAGCGATGACAATGCGCTCGTCACTACAAAACAATTCTGTTTACGAACAGTGCGTACAGTTTGGAATAGCTGTAAGGTAGCACGCGCCGAACTTGCGATTTATACTTGTGAAATGGCCAGTATTTTTAAATCGATCGATGCTCGTCAATTGCGTAATCGAGTATTTCTAATTATTTAATCGAACTTTGGCGCGCGTACAGCCGCTTCGACGAAAGCAAATCGGAGCGCAAAGCGATAAGAAATTAATTATACAAACAATAGGAAAGCCGAAATTTGCGACAAAAAGTGGTACGCTTTTAGCGTGCCATAATGGCCATTGTTCCTCGATAATTCACAATTGTGTAACGATCCCTCGTTAATTATCCGGGAGACCCTTGGCTCGGGTACAGCGACACGAGGACACTAAAGAGGAATACCAAAGGTCGCCATTTCTGCAAACGAACGCTTTTCTATTGTTCTATTAGCAGAATCGTCTCTTAAATCTATCAGCTTAATGATCTTTCAAATCCCGACTTTCTCTCGTGATTGTAATTAAGCGATCACGCTCTCTTCGCCTAGCTTTTCATCCACCCAAATATCCACCATCTTACATCGCTACCAGTGACATTTCGATAATTCCAATCGGTCCCTATTACGTGGAAAACCGACGTTTCTTCCGACTAAGCCGGTGCGTCGAACAACAGGTGCGTTGTTCCATGAACTACCTCAAGAAGAGTAGATGAACGAGGATGATGACGAGGGGGATGCCAGAACGATGCCGATGGACAGCGTGCGTCGCGAGGATGGTAGAGGCGAAAGAAAGACGACGGAAAGGAAAGAAGACGACGTGGACCACGATGAAGAAGACGAAGAAGAAGAAGAAGAAGAAGAAGAGGCAGAAGAGAAGCGTGGAGGGTGTCGGGACGCCTTGCGGCTGGCATTGGTAGCAGTCTCGAGATAGCCGCCGGCTGGCTTCCTCACCGCCTCGGGGGATTTATTCGGGGATTCCGAGCGCAAAGTGGTGAACGATATATCCAGTGGCCGATCCATCGATCCATCGCGTACACCAAGTGATCAGCGTGGTGGCGAGGCCCGCGATCCTCCTCGGTCGTTCACGATAAAGACGCGAAAGCCGACTCTGGACGTGTTCTAGCTGGAGGTGAGTCCGTCTAGCATTTTCACCAGCTTATTTTTCGTACGTTCGTTCTTTCCTCTTCCGCTGCTCGTCGTGTCAGCTCGTCGTCGTGCTATTTTCGTGAGTGTTGTGCAAGTGTCGATCTCGCATTCAGGCGGCACTCGAGCAGCGTGCTGACTTATCGGATCTAACGTCGAACCCCATTTCGCCGGGTTACCACCTATCCAACTTTCTCGTTAACCTTTCCACTGATAGACGAGGGATTCGTGGCTTCGTTCCGCTGTCATCTACAGATTTTCGAGTCTATCGTAACCTGGCCTTGGACGATGATGCCTGCGTCTCGGTAAATTTCAACCGATTATTTCGGGACACATCGTGGATGAGCTGTCTTCTCGCGAGTACCGCGACGCCTTCGATACATCAGTGACGTGCAATTGAAATATAAAAGCCATTACGTTCGGGGATCGGTATGTTATGAAATTTGCGTGAACGCGGCCTTGGGCTGTGACGATCTTCATTGCTCGCGGCATGATTCCTTTGCTTTTCGAAGATCTTGTTGTTAAAATAGAAGTACCAGTTGCATTCTTGATCCGGAGTAGTGTATTCTTCCGATTGAGAGAGATAGACTGCTCTGATAGAAGGATTGAAGAGAGATCAGGTATTCAGGGATGTAGGAAACTTTTGATCTTGGAGAATGTCCATTTACGCTATTTCTGATTAGCTATTGGAAAGTAGCCGCGATATTTACGCATAGCAGAGAGTCCATCTGATCGTCGACGACCTGTCGTCGTGTGACAGTTATGGAATGCTGTCAACTCGCCATGCGGAAGCACACAGGCAGGCTGTAACTAATCTTCTACTGATTGTTGTTCATTTACTGCGAAAACTTCTGTGATTAATACCTCCACTCGCGTGAGAGTAGCTGACTGTTTTCTACAAATACCTAGTCAAAATAGCGAGCATTTGTATACTTAACTTTCCAGCTAATAGAGTGGGATTAATCATTATACCAGAATGCATGTAATATTAGTCCTTCTTTTAATATCAGTCTTGCCTTTTCTCTCTTCCTTTATTTTTAACTAAACGAATAATTTAGGAGACAAGGTTGGACCATGACTCGAGTCAAAACGTCTCAGTCTTTTTACCAGGATGATGACATTGTTATGACTCTGATCCACCGATCACATCGCGAAACTCGCAATGAAATGAAATTCTGTGTTACATGCCCAAGGTGCCTCGTAAAATAGCTGCGCTATTTTACTGGCACAGTTTCCACCGCGACTCGACACGTCCAGTGAATTAAACCACGGTCCAGTCGTAACGAAGGCCAAGTTTTTAGCTTCGCGGAAAGATGACTAAACGAGCATGGCCGCGAAGAAGGGGGCCCAAGCCAAGGTGCAACTCGAAATATCTGGCTAACGTTATATCTCGTTGAGGTACAACAAGTTGCCGTAGCAGACGTCTCGAATGATGCAAAACAGTTTCGTGATATGATACTTATTAACATCGATTTAACGTTTGGCCAAATGTATCGCGAAATTTCAGGTTTTATGCGTTTTCCATATCGCATAAACAGATTGTCGAAAATTGTATATAATCCATGATTTTCTCTTTACTGAACCATTTTAAGGTCTAAAAAAAGAATTCGATCGAGAAAGAATTCTATATAGTAGTATCTACTGTTGCCTGTTTAATTGGATTAGCAGAACAGGTTTATTTTCATTTGGTGGCACCAAAGACGATAAAATTGCGCTTCTAGGCAGCATATCATGTTTGCTTATAATTCATTTCCTTTTTAAAAATTGCCACGGAATTCGTTGTTCGAGTGGTTACTAGAAAATTAGGAGATAGTAAATTCAAATCTATCGACATCCAATTGGAGGAAAATATTTGTTATATTAAACAAATATTTGTTATAGTAAATATTTCGATATATTAAAAAAATAGCGTATAAATTTCATCCATCTTGGAATTACCTTGCATTTGCTTCAGTCGAACTGAATATAATGTGTATAATTTACGCACTGCATTCGGCTAGGTACATGAAACCAGTATACATTTCATTGGGTGGCATCAAAGCTATCGGTTCAGACTGTTTATCACTGCTGCCACGATAATACTTCCTCGATCGCGTTGTATGAACCGGC